>NW_025164008.1:0-1611 GCF_004010195.1 Chiloscyllium plagiosum
AATCCCTACAGTGTGGATACAAGCCGTTGGGCCAAGCAAATCCACATCGACCCTCTGAAGAGTAACCCCCCCAGACCCACTCCCCTTCCATTCTATATTTACCCTGACTAATACCCAAACCTACACATCCCTGAACACGATGGGTGATTTATCAATGACCAATTCACCTAACCTGCACATCTTTGGACTGTGAGAGGAAACCCACACAGACACGGCAAGAATATGTTAACTCCTCACAGCCAGTCACCCAAGTCCGGAACCAAAGCCGGGACCCTGGTGCTGTGAGGCAGCAATGCTCACCACTGAGCCACCGCGTGTTATTTGAGGGAGAAACAATGATATCATTTGATCAAATAACTCGTAGGTATGGACTGGCTGGTGGAGACCTCTTCTGTTTTTTTTCCAGATCAGAGTTTTGATTTTTAAAAAAACACACTTTTAATAGATTTATAGATCCGATAGAGAGAAGTGGGTGCCTATTGCTTAGAATACATTCTCTATCAGTACACTTTATCATTAGTTGGAGAGTGTCCCCTCAGACGAGACTGTGCAGCTTTGTGATGTCTGCGAGAGAGAGTTGGGGGTTCAGGCCACTTCGGAGACATGGGAGGATATTTGTGAAAATGTTCGAAGGATTTCATCTGTAATATTGCCCATTCCTTGCAGTTGAAAATTCTTCATTGGTTCTATCTGACCCCAGATTATCTCTCAAAATTCAAAGTGGGATTATCTTCAGCATGTCCGAAATGCAGAATGACTACAGGCACTCTTAGTCATTGCTTGTGGCGCTGCTGCAGGCTTCATATATATTGGAGCACTGTGTTAGGTGGGATAGAGTGGGTCGAGGGGACTGAATTGGAGATGGACCTGGTTTCTCTTTTCCTGGGCCTGCCCAGGGTACTTTACACAGATGCACATGTGCAATAATATCCTTACTTTCTGTGCTAGGAAAAGCATTCTGTTGTGTTGGATGTCTGAAACCCCGCCGCCATCCCCCTCCCCCCATCCCCGGGTCATCGTAAGCTCTTCATGGAGACTATCCTTTTAGACTTTTTCACTAGCAATAAAGATATTTTTAAAAATAGTAAAATGCTAACTTTGATAGAATAGAGTCCCAAAGAACTCTCATTAGAGAGACCACTCATGGTGGTTTATCCTGAGGGTCACCACACCTCGGGTGATGGGTTGAGGGTGAGAGACTGTCCCCTTCATGGTAACTTCTGTCAGTGTGAGGAATTGAACCTGCGCTGTTGGCCTCCCTCTGTATCACAAACCAGCCATCCTGCCAACTGAGTGGGAGACTGTGTAACTGTTACAGACAGAAACAGTCACAGACAAAGGGCAAGAGAAACATTCATAACAAGGAAAGTGGTAAAATTCAGATAATGGTCAAGATAACGGCTGAGGGTAAAAACGTTCTCTGCTCGAAATTGTATTTTATAACAAGACGTGTTTAGAAGCTGTTTTTGGTTTAATATTTAAGGTGAGTCAAGTGAAATAACCAGAATTACCTAAGTGTGATTGGTTATCTATAACCATAAAATAAGTGTAGATTTTATTTGGTCTGTGTAAAGTATACTGACCGTTGCATGAAAGTATATAGTTGATGGA
>NW_025164009.1:0-1611 GCF_004010195.1 Chiloscyllium plagiosum
ACATTCACGTCAGTTATGCTGAAAAAGTGGATTTGAACTTCATTATGTCAGCAGTGATTCCATTAAATGACTGAGCAGACAGAGTGTGAATGGAACTTCATGAGGACATATGTGTTTTCTTTTGGAAAGTTCGCTGCTTTGAAAGGTGATGAAGATTAGACTGAAGCAGTGACAGTGATTATCTTTATTGCTTGTTCAACTGGCGAACATGACTGCTATTAACCGTGTCCGTATTAACATCACGGCTCTTAAGGCTGCACTTGTGCATCGGGCCAGTGGCGCAATGGATAACGCGCCTGACTACGGATCAGGAGACTGGAGGTTCGAATTCTACCTGGCTCGCCAGCAACGTCGACTTTAACACCGCTTAAAAACTGATTTTTCTGAAGCCGAAATAAGGTATGAGCTCCTCATCTGCAGGAACGAGAATACCTTCATTAAATGTCCCCGAGAACATCACAGGAAGGAAGCCGAATAGTCGTTCACGTTGCTCATGGGCACCTTTCCATTTCATAAATTCACTGATCGAGTAACTGTTGCTCGTGGGAATGCTCGGCTTTGAGCATTTTTCGAAACTCTTTGGCCAGTGGAATCAGAGAAGAATGAAGGGTTAACTGTCCAACTGATTTTTACAGAGAGTGAGTTCCAGAGTCTCCCACCCGCTGACTGATAAAGTTTTCCTACCAGTCTATTCAAAGCTTTCTGCATCTTATCTGAAATCTACAAACCCTGGTGATCGATCAAGAGCAAATGTTTCCTTCAATCTGTAATTCCTTGCTCCTCATTATTTCGTACACGTCAATCATGTCTCCTCACAATCAGCTCTGCTCTGAGAAAAACAACATTTTGAAAGTCTTGTGTTCACTGAAATTTCTTGCCTGTTTTTAACAGTTCGGTGAATGGGGTTGTCCCACTGCTAACATTCAGCACAAACTTTCAGTAAAAGCCACTCAATGCGGGGAACCGTAGTACTGCTCTTTTCGTCAACAATGTGTAAAAGTCCCCTCTAACTTTCGATTTCGCATCCCGTGGGGCTATTTGTCCGTGTTCAACGACGTTTCCCAGGAAGGTGACTTTGGCTTTGGCAGATTCACTTTCAGATAGGTTTACAAACCAGTTTGACTTCTGAATTCGATCAAAAAAGCCTGATAAATGCTGTAAATATTCAATCCACGAGAGACTGAAAGTCACCAGGCACAATATACACGAATCAGTTGTGTATTCGGCAATTACCCTCTCAGTTAACCTTTGAAGTGTGGCTGAAGTGTTTTTCGTACAAACGGCATTACTTTAAATTTCTGCAGGCCAGTTGGAGTTATAAAATTGCATTTGACCTTTCTGACAAGGTTCACTACCAGTAACCTTTGAGGAAGTCTAACTTAGAAATGTAAGTTGCTCTTCCAATCTTTTCCGCGCAGTCCTTCAACTGTAGATATGTATACGCATCAGTCTTTCTAACAACATTGATTTTGTGATAGTCCACACATAACTGTTGGGACTTATCTGGCTTTGGCGCCATGATGATGGGTGAACTCCATTCATTGAAACTCACTTCGGTTATGCCATTTTGGTGCATAAGTGACATCTCCTTATGAACTTGTACAACTTTAA
>NW_025164010.1:0-1611 GCF_004010195.1 Chiloscyllium plagiosum
TCCATCTATCTATCTATCCATCTATCTATCTATCCATCCATCTATCTATCTATTCATCTATCTATCTATCCATCTATCTATCTATCCATCTATCTATCTATCCATCCATCCATCCATCTATCTATCTATCTATCTATCTATCTATCTATCTATCTATCTATCTATCTATCTATCTTCTCCGTTTATCTACCGACATATCCACCTGTCTATCAATCTACATATCTTGCTGTCTATCCATCTCTCTAAGTATCCATCTACAAATACATTCTTTGTTAGAAATTATCAATTTCCCTTGTTTGCTACAAGCGTTTAGGTTTAATTTGAAAAAACAGACAGTATTAGTTTGTAGTTCGTACACCGATTTTCAATGAAAAGAAGGTGAGTCGTCATGTGGTAAATTGTGAGGTTGGATATGTATATTTTTAGAAGTGTTTGTTATATCATATAATGAATGCAGATAATAGGATATTCAGATCATCTGTATTTTTGAGAGTTTGCAGCATCATTTAAAACTGGGGTCTACGAGAAATCACAACGCCACATTTGAATTTTGTGGCAAAATCTTCGGTTTGAACACGAGATGAACAATCTCCCTTAACCTTACTAAATGCCTGAATTTGCAGATCTAAAAGACCACGAACAAATAATTCCAAAGATTGACTAACAACAGATAGAAAATACTTCTTTTCATGATTCATAATTCTCAAGACGTTCCCTTTATATACAGCATTTCCTTAGTTCCAGTGCTGAAGGAAACGATTAATTTTCTTTTCTCCTCCTTTCTGCTTATGTGTTTCAATAGTTTGCATGTTTCCCTGAGCTAATCTCCAAATTCTCAAAACACATGATGAAACGAGTGCAGCCTTTGAATTTCTGCTCATAAGACTGTCTTAAGATTTAAGAGATCAATCTGAATAAAAGCATCCATCTGTAAAAGGGTTGAACCGTTGCTCAGTGGCTAGCAGTGCTATCACCGCACTTGTTTTATGCGAAAAAAGTGGTAATTGCCTGCTTAATGTGATGCATATACGTAATTTACTGTCAAATAATGCCAAAATATCCATCATAAATATGGAGGCTTTTGTTATCTTTTATTTGACAGTTCAATCTCGGATACATGTACGTTGCTAAAAATGTTCTCAATATCCATTTCTTAATGACAAATCTTATTCAAACATTCCGAGCGAATCGACCTCAGCCGAGGAGGTAAGACTGTGTCGCATTAAAAAAAGCATACTACGATATTTCTTCTTCATTTTCTTAACAAACTACGTTCGCCCATGCATTTCACATATTTGTATCCTTCATAAATTGAAACAAGTCATTGAAATTCATTGAATCATACAATCACAGTACCCTTACAGTGTGCAAACATGACATTTGGCCCAACATATCTACATTGACCCTGCTCAGAGAAATCTACGCAGACTGATAGTGCTACATTGTTGACCTAAATTTACACCTGAATAATGCACCTAACCTTAGCATCCCTGAACATTATGGGCAACTTGTGCAACATATCACTGTTAAACATTGTTTTATTATTTGGAAAGACAAAGTAGAAGCGTATGACTCATATAATCATCCAATCCTTACAGTATGTAAACAGAC
>NW_025164011.1:0-1611 GCF_004010195.1 Chiloscyllium plagiosum
ATAATACCTCCATATATTTAAGGCTGAGAGAGACAGATTCTCGATCAGACGGGGGAACCGAAGGTTATGGAGACAGGGCAGGAAAGGGGATGGGAGGAATGTTTGAACACACATGATCCTGTTGAATATCAAAGCAGGTTTGAGGGGCCAAAATGCTTACTCCTCATCTTCTCTCTTTCGAACTTTATCTCGGCTGGAACAGGAGTTAAACTTTTATTATTGGCATCACTCTGCAGTGCAATCGAGAATTCCAGCCAATTCAGCTATCCAGTGTCAACATTAATGCAACAGCAATGATATGAAGGTGGAAAGTTTAAAGATTGTTTACAGAGGGTGATACGTAGGAATACAGCAAGGTAGGAAAACTAATTGAGAAACAGAAAAGAGATTGTAATAAGTCTTGAATGGAGAAAATGGAGGGAGGGAGAGAAAGTGAGAGAGAGAGAAGGAATAATCAGGTAGAAGCAGCGAGATAGCGACAGGCAGATCGATAGAAACAAAAAGAATAGTGGAGAGAGATAAAAGCAGAGATAGCTGTAGAGGAGGGGATAGATCAGGAAAGGTGCAGATCTCAAGCAAATAACTGACAACACCTTCCAGAATCCCAGGACATCTTAGAATATTGGATGTACATGTAATCTTTAATGAGTTTTGCCACTGTTTTAATAGGGGAGAGAAGGCAATTGCACACAGTCAGATCTCAAAGTTCAGGACAAAGTAGGGGCTGGTCTGGTTGAGGGGTAGTAGAGAGGATGGGAAGAAAAACTACAGGTCTGCTTTCAATAAATGTTTGGGTCTGGGGGAGGTTCAGAAACTGTGAGAAATGGAAACTGGGAGAAGACTGAGTTGGAGAATGAGGAAATTCGCCTTCAAGTCTTGTTAACGGTAACCTTTAGTTGTTTGGTTCTGTTCGCCGAGCTGGGAATTTGTGTTGCAGACGTTTCGTCCCTGTCTAGGTGACATCCTCAGTGCTTGCGAGCCTCCTGTGAAGCTCTTCTGTGATGTTTCCTCCAGTATTTTTCGTGATTTGTATCTGCCACTTCCGGTTGTCAGTTCCAGCTGTCCGCTGCAGTGGCAGGTATATTGGGTCCAGGTCGATGTGCTTATTGATTGAATCTGTGGTTGAGTGCCATGCCAAACAGAGAACAACCAGGGAATTCCTAGAGTCATCAAAATCATCCACAGAAGAGGTTGAGTGTGAAGGGGATCTGGAACCTTACTCAGGCATGCCATGCAGCGTTGGAAGTAGATATGGAAACAGAAAAGATGCGCACAGCAGAGCAAACAGGAAAACAGAAGCAATGGCACAATCTCCCCGCCTCGCTCAAAGATTCAAACACGCACCAAGTCTACACAAATGCAATGGATTGCTGTTTTTCGCCATGTCAATGATAGCCTCAACAAACTGCAACCATTCTTACTCCAAAACAAAACATGGCTGACTTCACAAAATTGGCTTTATGCGCCCTTGGTTTGATGAGAAGATGTGCGAAATGAACCCAGACCTCCTGGGAATACTTCCATGGCAACTCAAGAGCCCTGTGTAACATGCCTCTTATTGTTCAGACTTTAAGAGTCACCCAGTGGGTGAGTCTCAGCTGGAACCTAATC
>NW_025164012.1:0-1611 GCF_004010195.1 Chiloscyllium plagiosum
CTAACCACTGTGCCACCGTGCCGCCCACTAAGTTTTGAAACTTAATATTTCTTAACACCTGAAAGGAAGAAAAACTGTTTCTTGTTAAAGTGTCAAATGAGATGAAAAATGAAATGCAACTGATGACCATGACAGTTTAGACGTCTTGTGAGACAGTGCTGATAGAGAGGAGGGTCGCATATGGTGATATATGGTAATGTGTGGATCTCAGGATGCATTGGGAGCAAATGTGTGAGGAGTGTTATACTTCCCGGAGATGCCTGTAACCCTGGTGGACTCAAAACATGAAGGATAGAACTTCATATGGAATCTGTATAGGGTAAAGTAGAACCAGAGCCAATCAGTGAGGAAGAAGGTATGCTGTGAAAGGGAAGTTTGACCAACACTTAATCAGACATTGAATGGGACATAGAAAACAATATTAAAGATGAGAGTAAGGGATAAACTCATTGAAACTTATAAAATTCTGATAGGTTGTGTCAGGACAGATAACTCTGTTAGCTAAGTGATTCAAGAGCCATAGGAAACAGTCTCAGACTCATGGTCAGGCCATTTCAACTAAGATGAGGTGGTCAATCTTTGGAAATCATTACTCGACAAAGCTATGGAAACTCAATCATTGAGCATGTTCAAGACAGAAATTGAATGGTTTCTGCAGACTAATGACATCAAAGAATATGGGAGAGTAGGAGAAAGTTACTTAGAAATTAATGTCTCTTAATGTTAGCTCCTCCTTTATCTCTGAGAAAGAAGTCACAGATTCTTCAGAATTTACTTGTCAAGGCTATCTTTTGCACCCTCCACCAGCTCGTACTTTCACCTCAGTTGGTACTTCTGCTGATTACAATTAGGAGCGCATTCTAGTGAGCACATTACTGATATATCTCTGCAGCTGGCCAAGGAAGGTATGCCCATATTCTCTGACACTCAGAGGACTGGTGGATACCAGACACCTGCTCAGTCCCAGTCAGGACAGCATTCCATGGTCCTGACCATTCGTAACATTACTGAATTGCACAGACACAAGCACAGAAGGCAGGTTTATCAGAGACTATTGGGAAACCAGATCAAAAATTTAATGAGTCCAAGAACATTATTAGTCCAGTGCTTCATGCTTCTGGAAGTCCAAATAGCTATTTTGGTATCTAGTCAGTGGAGGAAATTGCTCAGTGGCTATTTGGTGCTCAGTGGAATGAGGGACCTTGACCTCACTTCAGGTAACCCTGCATTTCAAGGAAACCAAGACAGATGATTCTACATCAGGATAGAAAATTCTCTGTATTTCTGAAGCCTCTAGTCACAAATGCCCCAGGTACATCCAAGCAAATCTTCACAGCTAACAAGCCATTATGGAGCAGATTCCTCCACCCATCTGCATACTGAGGAACTGCATTAAGATATATTGGGAGCATAAGGATAAAGGAAACATGCTTGGGGTACAGAAGTATCATAGGTGACACTTAATTGTAAACAGAATATCACATTAGTAAATATCATTTTCACCATCAGCAATCATTGCTAAATAGTCTGATTGTCCACCTAGAGTTGTAAACATGAAAACAGACCAAACAGTCTATATCCCTCCAAACCTTTCCTATTCATGTACATATC
>NW_025164013.1:0-1611 GCF_004010195.1 Chiloscyllium plagiosum
AAAAGGCGAATGCAGCTTGATGGGCAGGTTATCACCATTCTGAAGAATGGTCAGCAATGCCCTTACAGTCATTTCTTAGAATATCCCGAAAATGATAACAATTGGGCATGCTGCTCACTGCCCAGAGCTCCCAGGAAATATTTAGAAGAATGAAGTGGGAAACCTCAGAGAAAAGCATAGTATTAATGTTCCAAGAGGATTATAATACAGACAGATATTCACAGGAGAAGTGAGCAACAAATTCGAAAATGGAATATAACTTGCGAAATTGTGAAGTTGCTCATTTTGGAGGAGATAATAAAAGAACAGCGTACTATTTAGATGGTGTAAAATGTAGAAAGCTACAGGTAATTGTGCAGAAAACATAGAAAGCTAGCACGCAGTTACAACAGGTCATCAAAAAGGGGAATAAGAATGTTGTTCCTTATTTCAAGGAGTTTGCAGTATAAGTGTTTGGAGTATATACTTAGGGCAACTGTCCGAAGTGCGTATGAGACCGCATCTGGAGTAATGTAAGGCATTTTGGTCCATTTATTTAATGAAATGTATCACTTTATTTGAGGCATTTCAGAGATCATTGACTGGTATAATCCCTGCTTTGTAGGGATTATCATTTAAGCAATGGCTGTTGAAATTGGGAATCTTCTCCCTGGATTTTGGGAGAATGAGAGGTGATCGGATTGAAACATATGCGATTCTTAAGGGGTTTGACAGGGTAAATACTCAGAAGATGATACCAAACATGGAGGTGTCCAGAACCAGATCCTACATTATTCTCGGAATCAGTGGTTCTGTTTCGGATTCATCAGGCTTACGGCAACACAGACACGGGTCGGGGGTTTCCGTAGCAACGGAGCTGGGGTGAGGAGGAGATAAGCAACATTTAAGAGATTGTAATTCCTGTTTGTGATTGTGTAGATATCTGATCAGATGCTTACCTTGGGGTCAGAATTGCGAGCAATACTGTGCAGAGTATAGTTCTGCCTCAGAGAGATCTCAGTGAGAGGGAGGGGCTCAGCTGTAAGCGAAATTAATTTGTAATAACAACTGAATACATTGGGCTCAAACATTGCAACGTTTCATTGGAAGAACTTAACTGAATCGGGTAGAAAAAGCGTGATAAACAATTTGATAACTGTAACAGTGCAGCAATGGAGAGAGATTCGAATAGATTAGATTACATACAGTGTGAAAACAGGCCCTTCGTCCCAACCAGTGTACACCGACTTTCCGAAGACTAACCCAACCAGATCGGTTTCCATCTGACTATTGTACCTAACACTACGGGTAATTTAACATGGCCAATTCACCTGACCTGCACATCTTTGGACTGTGGGAAGAAACCGGAACACCCGGAGGAAGCCCACGCAGACACGAGGAGAATGTACAAATTCCTCATCGACAGTCACCAAAGGATGGAATCGAAACTGGGACCCTGGTGTTGTGAGGCAGCAGTGCTAAACACAGTGCCTTTATGCCACTCGTGAGGGTGATGAGGAGGTACAGCTGGGCATTGTTAAAGTACGTGTGAAACCCAACACGATATTTTGAACGATGTCACCTCCTGGAAGTATGTCGGTGAGAAACAGGAGGGACTAAGGATACGTCCTG
>NW_025164014.1:0-1611 GCF_004010195.1 Chiloscyllium plagiosum
TTGTCGTACGTGTCATACATGCCAAATGGTCGGAAAGCCACAGGCAGTAATAAAACCAGCACCTTTATTACTAATTCCCCTTTGCATGGGTTGTAATTGATTGTGTAGGTCCCCTCCCGAGAACTCAAATTGAGAACCAGTATATGTAGTCCATAAAGGATGTGTCTACCAGATTTCCGGAGGCAATTCCATTACAGAGTATCAAGGCAAAAAAGGTGGGAGAAGAGTTAGTAGCTTTGTTCACATGGTATGGGCTACCCAGAGAGATTCAGTCCGACCAAGGGTCACATTTTACTGCTAGGCTGTTTAAGGAGGTTACGGATAGCTTAATATATAGCACTTTAAATCCCAGTGAATATGATCCTGAATCCCAAGGAGCTTGAAGACCATGTTGACAACATACTGTCAGGATTACCCGAAGGACTGGGATAAAGGTATCCCATTCATATTGTTTGCCATTAGACATGCCCCAAATAAATCTACTCAAATTACTCCCTTCAAGTTAATATTCCACATGAAGTGAGAGGCTGTTTGAAATTAATCAAAGAAAAATTAACAGGACCAAAGTCATATATCTCACACTTAGATGATGTATCAGAGGTGATGAAGAGACTAAATCAACTAGGTGAGTTAGCTAACCAGCGCATAAAGAAGGCACAGCGTAGAATGAAGCAGATGGCAGATGAAAAACTCTGAGACTCAAACATTTTCCCGAGGGGATGCTGTGTTGGTATTGGTACAAGGAATAGGCGATCCCTTCAAAGCCAGATTTAGTGGGACCTATCAGATTGAGAAAAATGAAGTCAGGTGATCTATCTAGTAAAGATGGAAGATGGAAGAAAAACTGTACTGGGGATGTCATGTGACCATGTTGAAACCTCATTATGCTAGAGAGAAAGAATGAGAGACATAGACGTTAGTTACTGCCCTACAGAGCGAGGAATCAAATCTGGATATTGTGAATTTTGATGCGCCTCAAAATATGTTAAAAAATGAACTAGTCCTTGAGAAGTTGTACATGTTAGTAAGCGGTCAGTCTCAGGAGCATAGAACGCAGTTGAAAGGTGTATTACTGCAGTTTGAAGACATATGTGAGAATCAGATGGGGAGGACTAATGCTGTTGTACTTGAAGAGGACATAGGGAATACTGTTCTGATAAAACAACACCCCTATCAGCTTAGTCTTTTTAAAGCTAGACAGGTCCAGATGGAGATGGAGGCCATGCTTGACAAGGACAGCATTGAATTGAGCCAGAGCAAGTGGAGTTTGCCGATCGTCTCAGTTCCCAGACCAAATGGGACTCAATGATTTTTCGTGGATTATTGGAAGGTGAACGCGGTTACAAAATCAGAATCTTATCAGACAAGCCAGTTACATCACAAAGTTAGACTTACTGTGTAGTTACCTTTGTCAGAGAAGGTGATAGAAATTTCTGTGTTTGTAACCCCAAATGGGCTACATCAATTCAAGGCGATGCCTTTTGAAATGAACAATGCACCCACCACATTCCAAAGACTCCTGAACAAAGTTGTGGCTGGGTTAACAGACTGTGCAGTCAAAGGGGACAATGTAGTGAACTTTGGTAAGTCCTGGAAAGGTCACATGGTACA
>NW_025164015.1:0-1611 GCF_004010195.1 Chiloscyllium plagiosum
AAGGGAAACCATCTGATATATTAATGCAAACATTCTCTTCCCAGAGATACGTGGCTGTTTAAATCCAGGGTTTCAGCTTTATTCGTCCGGGTTCAGAGATTCTGATTGTGAAACAGGAATGGGTATTAAACTGGTTCTAAGGTGGAGGGACCCGACAGCAACATTTCCAGACCTTAAGGCAAGTGAGTGAGGACAGGATTTAGTCAGTCCTGGGAATCTTAGCATTCCTATGGTGTGGAAGCAGGCCATTTGGCCAAAGGAGTCCACACTAACCCTCCAGAGAGTATTCCGCCTTGTAACCCCTGCATTTCCCTATGGCCAAGTCACCTCGCCTGCACATCCCTGGACACTATGGGGCACTTTAGCACGGTCAACCCATGTTTGGACTGTGGGAGGAAACCGGAGCAGCTGAAGGAAACCCATGCAGACATAGGGGAGAATGTGCAAACTCCAGACAGGCAGGCACCCGAGGGTGGAAATGAACCTGGGTTCCTGGCGCTATGAGGCAGCAGTGCTAACCACTGAGACACTGTGCTGCTTTAAAAAAATTCAACTGTGTTTTCCTTAGATAAAGTCTAACTGAAGACTTCCTAAGACAGGTTTGAATGAAGTTTGTTTAACTTTTACAACAGAATCTTACCGAGGCAGGTTGGCGCCATCTTGTGGAACAAAATGTATTGCAATGGCTTGAACAATAAAGTGACTTGTTCTCTGCATACAATTGAGATTCTGTGCTATGCACAGGGGAAACAGGGAGCGCCTGTGATTTAACAACTAGCTTACCCTGTACATAACCTCCACATCGTGCTGATACTAGGATGGGACATCAGGCAGCGTTTTATAGCTGGGATTTCTGTAGAGTGGGGCAGCTCTAAGTCACACACAGAGAGGGGAGTGCACTTTGTGTTACTGTGGCACTGACCTCACCCTGAACACTGTGAAAGCTTAAGACTGGCAGTGGCTATAGAGCGGGCTGGGGTATTGGCTGGTCAGTTTGTTCGGCACAGGGGTCCTGAAACATTTGACACTCTCGATGAGCTCAGACCAGTTCAATTGATACATGATACTGGATTCTGATCGGAACTGGAGTTCCTGGCTGATATTAAAACCTCTGGGAGCAATGGGAAAAGGCAATGGCTCTTGTGATTGAGCCTGGCATGTCCAGCTCTTTAGATCTAACAGGGATGTCGACATACAAGTGTGTATGGTGCTGCAGTTTGCGTCGGTGTATTTGCTGTCTCTCTGTGTTGAAACATAACCGTGTATCTGGGAATGGTCTGTGGATGCCCAGGCAGCAAGCTGAAGCCTGCCCAGCAGCTGTGACCCGTTTGAATGGCAGGTCAGGTTCAAAGGGCCGCATGGTCTAACCCTCCATCCAGCAGCTGTATCAGTGTGTGGACCTGTGAGAGTGAGTGTGTGTGTGAGTGTGTCTTTGTGTTTGCGATTGCATGTAAATGTCTGTGTGCATCTGTGCTTGTGTGCCTGTCTGTTTGTGCGCAACTGTGCTTGTGTGCACAATCATCTGCCTGTCTGTGTGTATCTGTCAGTGTGTCAGCATGCATGTGACTGTCTGTGCCTGTCTATGTGTGTGTCTGCCAGCGTGTGCATGTG
>NW_025164016.1:0-1611 GCF_004010195.1 Chiloscyllium plagiosum
GGTTATGACACAGATGAAATACGATGGACAGTTTTGGGCATCAAATTACACGATATGTACAATTGCACTGGAGTGGGTGCAGACGAGATTCACCAGGATGTTCGAAGGGGTGGAGCATACCAGCTATGAAGAGTGGCTGGATAAGCTCTGATTATATACTTTGGAAAACGTGAGGAATGCAGATGCTGGAAAAGCACAGTAGGTCTGACAGAATCCGAGGAGCAGGAGAGTCATCGTTTCACGCAAAAGCCTGATGGAGGCTAATGAAGCCCTTTCTCTTGAAGGGCTTTTGCCCACAACATCGACTCTCCTGCTTCTCTGGTTCTGCCTGACCTCCTGTGTTTATCCAGTACCACACTCTCGACTTATGTACTTTAGAGCAGGGAATGCTAATGGGGACGTAATTCAGACTTATAAGATTATGAGGAACAACGACAGGGTGGATAGACAGCAGTTGTTGCTTTTAGTCAAAGTGCCAAGAACACGGAAGCATCCTTTTGAAATGACGTGATTGGGATTTAAAGAGAATTTGTTGATAGTAATTCACGCAGAGGGTGTTAGCGTCTGCAATTCACTTCCTGAGAGAATAATTGTTGTGGGTCGCCTCACACCATTAAAACGTAATTATGTGTACATTTGAAGCGTTAAAACATTCACGGTTGCTGGCTTCATAATGGAAAGTAGGACTAATGCAGATCGTGCTGTATATCTGTCATTACAGTATCTATGCATCTGTGATTGTATAACATTATAAGGACAATCATTTAGCCGTTTAAGACGGGAATTATTGAGTTTCTGGAGAGTACATTAACAATGGTTATACGAATGAACTGTAATACCTTCTGAATGAATGCCAATGAGGACCGTAAGCGAAAACAAGTGCAGCTTCCGTAAGTATTAAACTGGAGCATAGAGAATGGAAAACAATGAAATTGTAGAACTATGATGCAACTACTTCAGTTTTGTCTTCGCGGAAGAAAACATTTAAAATGAACCTTTCTAGAAATAGTAAGAAACCAAGTCTGTTGAGAAAAAGACAATACAATGAAATTAGTAACGAAACTGTTTCGGTAAATTACTGAGACTGAAATTAAACGGGGCAGACAAATTCAAGGACGATTTATAATATCCGAATCATATTTGAGAAGCCAATTGGGAAATACATTATGACGAATCAATGGTGACAATATATTTGGATTTTCAAAGATCTTTGATGTCGTCACAAGCTGTGTGTGATGAGTAAAAGCACGTGGAGTCATGGATATTGAAGGGGTGTAAGTAAATGTTTTTAGAGTATACAGCACGTGGTCATACGGCAGGGATCAGTACTTGAACACGAGCTATTCACAAAGCTTATCAAACAAATGTTTGAGGAAATCAAATGCAAATGTCCAAGTCTACTGACAGCTAAAAACTGGGTTTGTCAATGGTCAGGAGAATGCTCTGGCCAAGTGGAGTCAATGTACAAGTGTATGGCAGGTACAGATCAATTAGGATACATCTGAGATTGTGCACGTTTTCGGTATACAAAGCAGTGAAGTGGACTACTTGCGAAGTGTTTTGGTGAATATAATGGATCTACAGGTTCTTATGTCCCTTCCTTTCATTTGC
>NW_025164017.1:0-1611 GCF_004010195.1 Chiloscyllium plagiosum
CAGAACGCTCTTCACATGGTATGAAGCGTCTGACATCACATTTACAATCATTACTGGGATACAGAGTCGAAAATGTGGTGGTAGAAAAACACAACCAGTTCACCAATATCCGGGGAGGAAGACAGCATGGTCCCACAAGTTCTGAAGCCGGAAAAGTTGACTCTTCCACTCCTCGGTATACCTCACTAGCTGTACATTTCCAGCACCACACTCTCGACCCTGATCGCCAGCATTTGCAGTCCTCAGTTCCTTCCGAGGTTTCAGGATGATACCCACTTGATTTAAAATCCTGGATGCCTAAGCTATCCATGACTCACTTAAACTGCCGAGTTTTAAAATTCGACTCTTGGTTAGATTGAATCTCTGTGGGTCACCAATACTGCGTGTTGGAAGCTGCCGCACATTTTGCCTGAATACTCCATAAATGAATTGCTTCTGAAAATGTGGTAGACACATCCATTATGGTTAACAAGTATTGGTTCCTAATTTTAGTTTTATGCAGCGGACCGACACGATAGACTATAACTGCGGCGAACTCCTCCTGGTAGTTCTCGTACTACTTGCAACACTTACTATTGTTATGCTATGGGCAACACAATCAAGTGACCTTCTTTCAATTTCTCCTCTGCACTATCATATTTTCGTCTACGGACTCGACTTAGGTTTCTATCTTTGAGAAAATAATCTTCAGAATTATTCTCTGACCAGTTTTCTAAGCATTCCTCAATATATAGATCTTCTATTGCCTCGTCTTTCTCTTGTAAGTCCCCGTTAGCCTTTCAGGACTGAACACTTCTGCCTGAATCTCTGCCTGTTCAGGTTCTATCTGCACGAGTACGTCAATCAGGATGTCACTAACTAAACCTCAACTCTATCTTTTTTTATCTTCGTACTGTGACTAATGATAGTCGGATCTTGTGAAAATACATTCTGCTAAAATACCAGGGCATTTCTTCGGTTTCTTGGTCTTTCTTGTCATTTTCCAAAACAAGGCGTGTAGTCCAACTTGGATCCTGCAAAATCGTTCCCAAGAGTAAAATGGATTCATCAAACTGACACACTGAAAATCGCTCCCACTGTTAGTTCCCAGTCTTGAGTTAGCACTCTAACCTGATCTTAAGTAGGAGTAGGTTTATTTCTGTCCATTTATCAAGTTACCATTATCTCGGGTAACTGGTATGAAAGCGTAGAGATTCTTTCATCTCTTAATATTAGGGACTGGTGAGATCCTGAGATCCTCTCAGAAATATACCTTATTGCCCTCCTCCCCAGTTCCTTCTGAGTCAACTTTCCCCACAGAGGCTAATTATGTATGGATATCAGGCGAGAACTCCATACCTAGTACCTATCTTGGCAGCACTTTGACTTTTCTTGGTTTTTCCGTCACGAATGTCATAAATGCCACTGGATTAACTTATTTTATGACATGTTTTCCCACAATGGCCTTCTTTAACAGACAGCATTGTGACATTACGTGTTCTACTTTAGCACTTTGGAAACACGTGAGGCATTTCACATCCTTTCCACACCTCTTGGACTTCTTTTTAACCTGTGGTAAACAATTTACTGTATTCTCTCCTCTTTGTTTCGTAATCTAGGCTCTCCCCTTCT
>NW_025164018.1:0-1612 GCF_004010195.1 Chiloscyllium plagiosum
ACTAGATGAAAGTCCAACAGTTTATTTGGAGGCATAAACTTTCAAAGAGCATAATCACGTGATGAAGAAGCAGCGATGCGAAAGCTAGCGCGTTCGAATAAAACTGTTGGATTATAACATGGTGTTATGTGATTTTTAACCTTATTATTTGTAGTATTCATAAATAATCACGTGATGAAGAAGCAGCGCTGCGAAAGCTAGTGCGTTCGAATAAAACTGTTGGTTATAACCTGGTGTTGTGTGGTTTTTAACCTTATTATTTGTAGTATTCATAAATGATGCAGCTGTGAATATGGATGTATTGGGGTGAGTGATGAATCATTTTGCGTTTGACACAAAGTTTGGCTAGTTGGTTGGCAGCGAGGAGGAAGGCCTTATATTACAGATATAAGGAAGATATAGATGGAATGATCAAATGGGTGGATCAATGGCTGATGGAATGTAACCCTGATAAATATGTGGTGATGTACTTTGGAAGAAGGAACCAGACAGGGAAGGACTCAATGAATAGCAGCACACTAGGAAGCTCAGAGGGTGCTTCTCCACATATCCCTGAATGTGATTAACTGATTAATGCACAAGTTGACAAAGCATAGCGACCATAAACATAGCCTTTATTCATGGAGACACAGATTATAAAAGCTATGTGGAACTTTGGTTAAGCCAAATGGAATACTATGTACAGTTCTGGGAGCCACATTTCAAGAAGTGTGTGATTGCACTGGAGAGGGTGCAGTGGAGATTCACCAGGATGCTCCCTTGGATGGAGTAGATCAACTCGAGTTGTTTACTTTGAAGCAGAGAAGGCTGAGAGGGACGTGCTTCGGAAGGAGAAGATTACCAGGGGCATGGACAGGATGGATAGACAGCAGCTGTTTCTTTCAGTCAAAGGGCGATGAACAAGGGAGTGCCATTTTAAAGTGAAGGCTTTGATGTTTAATGAGGATTTGAGATTGGTTTTCATCCAGAGGCTGTTGGGGTCAGGAATGCAGAGGACAGTTGGTACAGATAACCACACAATCATTAATAAATACATGGTCATGCCCTTGAAGTGCCATAGCATGCATGGCTATGTGCCTTGTATCGGAAAGTGGGACTAATGTAGGTCGTGCTGTATTTATTACAGTGCAGAATCAGTGCTTATGTGATTGTATGGGTTGGACGGTCAATTGTTGAGCAGCATAAGACAGGAATTGATGAGTTTCTGAAGAATGCATTAACTAGGGTTATAGAAGTGAACTTGTCTCCATGAGCTAGAACAGGGGAAACTCAAAGTGTCTAATGCCTTGCTCCCTCCCTGATGTTTCTGTGCAGTGTGCAGGAAAGCTCTGTCATTATTGTCACAAGCTCTTAAACATTAGGAAGGCGGCATCTGTCTGGTTGAAAGCACTGTGTTTCCCGTTCCCTTCTCCAAAGCTCGTTGCTGGTGTTCTGTCTAGTTTTATAATTTAAGAACTCACAGTAATTTGATACAGTTGAGTGTTTTGCTTGGCCGTTTCAGAAACCATTGTAGAGTTTATCACGTGTCTGTGTGTCTGGAGACACTTGCAGGCCAGACCAGGAAGCACGGGAGATTCAGTTCCTGAAAGTACATTGGGGAAGGGACAGATGT
>NW_025164019.1:0-1612 GCF_004010195.1 Chiloscyllium plagiosum
TCAAAGGAGCACGGTGTGTGAGGTTTTATTGGTGGAGGGATTGAGTTTCGGAGGCAAGAGATCAAGTTGCAGTTCTAGAAGTCTTCTAATTTGGCCGCACTTGGAGATTTGCATACAGTTCTGGTCTCCGTGTTATCGGAATGATGTGGATGGATTGGAAAGTATGAAGAGGAGATTTACTAGGATGTTGCCTAGTATAGTACGAAGGACTAACGAGCAAATGCTGAGGGATTTGAGACTGTTCTTGCTCGGAGAAGACTTTTAGAGGTGACTTAATAGCGACGTAAATGATAATCAGAAGTTCCGGTAAGGTGGAGATTGAAGGCCTTTTTTTCTTTGGATGAATGATATCTAGCAGAAGCGGACATAGCTTTTAATTCAGTGGTGATTGATATAGGTCAGACGTCAGTGGTAGGTTCTTTACTCAGAGAGTGGTAAGGGTGTGGAACGCCTTGCCTTCAACATTCGTAAATGCAGCAACGTTTAGGGTTTTTAAATCATCTTTGGATAAACCCATGGATTGTACTGGAATAACGTAGTTAAGACGGACTTCAGATTTGAATTACAAGACGGCACAACATCAGGTGCCAAAGGGCCTGTGTTGCGCTGCAATGTTCTATGTTTTAACTGTTCCTTAGCCTGATGTTCCATAATCTCTGGTCTTTGTCAGTAAAAACTGCTCCAGGCAAAGATCGAAATCAAAACCGCAGCACATCACGCCTTTCTATACTGTCATATAGATGCCACCCACTAACCAATTGAGCCATTCGAGCCACGGGTAATCAGCCTGCCTGGGGTTCTGATTTTAACACTCGGCCCTTCAATCCAAATGCACAATTCTTGCTGTGACTCTGAAATGAAATCTAAGGCAGAGGAGGTTATCCTAACAATGGACCATCGATTATGGAGAATCAGGTTCAGGAAAAGGACATAGAAACATGTTGTGAAAAACATACTTTTTTGAAAATGAGCTTAGTGTGGCTTCCTTTGTTGATTACAGACAATATTACACCTCCGCTGTCAAGGGCCTTTTCATTCCATCGGCTTCAATTCGCCACAGAATTCGATTCACTGACACTTCACCAACTTCCTTTCGAAAGATCATCCAGACAGCATGACCCACACGATACCCACCGTCAACAATCTTCACCATTACTACATACAAGTGATCAGTGCAATGTTCTTTTATGAATATTGAAGACTTATGATTGCTATGCAAGATAAATTGATTTTGAGCTTCAATTGCAAAGTAGCAAGAATCCAGAGTAAGATTCAGAATGGCAGAAATTCATGTTCGCTACAGTGGCTGGACAGACCAGCAAATCGGAAATTTCTCGTTGATCCCCCAATATCCACGCGATCATTTGTTCCAAGTGTCCAATTGGGAACATGTGTGAATGAGCGTGCAGTCTCACAGGACGGCTGTGAGAATCCTTCACTGTCTGAATTAAAGCTGCAACACCAGCTGTCTATTCCAGTTGTTAGACTGGCGAGGCAACGGTGACGACCATAAGATTCCGTGGTGTAGATTCACTTTGTCCTCATTATGTTATTGTTTAAAACCCTCTGACAGAAACAACCCAGACAGAGAGGAAAAAGAGGAGGCCATTCA
>NW_025164020.1:0-1612 GCF_004010195.1 Chiloscyllium plagiosum
ACACACACACACACACTCTCGCACACACACACACACACTCTCGCACACACACACACACACTCTCGCACACACACACACACAACCTTTTACTGCAACATTTTGACAGGTTCCACCTCTGCCCTCTACAGGATAATGTCGGAGAGATTATCTGGGGAAGGGGGGAGCGCTTTAGGGTACACCCCTGTGTAGAACTCCAGGGAAAGTGTGGGGAGAGAGAGAGGGCGGGTGGTCAGTCATTTGGAGATGGTGCCTGTGTAGTCACTGTAAACAAAAGACGCGATCAGTGTTGGAAACACATCTTTGATGTAATGTTTCTATCAGGACCTTGAGATCTTCTTTGGATAATCCGATTTTCAGATAATTGGTATTCGGATAATCAAGGTTCCTTTGTATACACACCAACTGTCTGTGTGAAAAAGTTGTCCCTTAGGTCCCTTTTAAATCTTTCCCCTCTCACCTTAAACTTATGCCCTCTCATTTTGGATTCCCCTACCCTGAGAAAAAGACCTTGTCTATTTACCCTATCCAAGCCCCTCATGATTTTATAAACCTCTATAAGGTCACCCCTCAGCCTCCAACGCTCCAGGGAAAACAGCCCCAGCCTGTTCAGCCTCTCCCTAAAGCTCAAACTCTCCAGTTCAAGCAATATCCGTATAAATCTTTTCTGTATCCTTTCAAATTTAACAACAAATTTAGCAGGGAAACCAGAATTGTATGCAGTATTCAAAAAGAGGCCTCACCAATGTCCTGTTCAGCTACAACATGGCCTCCCAACTCCTGTACTCAATGTACTGACCAATAAAGGCAAGTGTGCTAAATGCTTTCTCCACCACCCTGTCTACCTGTGACTCCACTTTCAAGGAACTAGGCACTTCTAGGTCTTAGCGGGTTTTGAGAAGATTTACAGGAAAACCACACATACGGACCAAATATTGAACTACAGAATCAATCATCCCAACATCCACAGATGAAGCTGCATTAGAACATTATTTTAATGAGCCACCACACACTGCAGCACAGAGGAACTACGAAAAACAGAGGAAAATCACCTCTACAATGTATTCAAAAAGAACGGGTACCCAATGAACACAGTTCACCGATTTTTCAGCAACAAACCCAAACAAGCAGACAAAACACGTCCAGAAACCTTAGCCACTCTCCCTTACATCAAAGACATCTCAGAAATGACTGCCAGACTACTCTTGGCATCATGGTAACTCACAAACCCACCAACACACTAAAATAGCAGCTAATGAACTTGAAAGACCCTATACAGACAACAAGCAAATGTCATTTACAAAATACCGTGCAAGAACGGTAACAAACACTACACTGGACAAACAGGCAGAAAACTAGCTACCAGGCTACATGAATATCAACTAGCCACAAAATGACATGACTCTCTCTCACTAGTATCCTCACATACGAGTGAGGAAGGACACCACTTCGACTGGGACAACACATTTATCCTAGAACAAGCCAAACAGAGACACGCACGAGAATTCCTAGAAGCATGGCATTCCAACCGGGACTCCATCAACAAACACATCGAGTTAGACCCCATCTACCACCCCCTAAGAAAAAGAACAGGAAGTGACTTCACCATTGGAAA
>NW_025164021.1:0-471 GCF_004010195.1 Chiloscyllium plagiosum
TTATCCGAGGATTCTCTGGGAAGCTAGGGAGGATATAGCAGGGCCTTTGGCTTTGATATTTCAGCCATCATTGTCTACAGGTTTAGTACCAGGGGACTGGAGGATTATAAATGTTGTGCCCTATTACAAGAAGGGCAGTAGAGATGACCCAGGTAATTATAGACCAATGAGCCTTACTTCTGTTGTAGGAAAGGGTTTGGAAAGGATTATAAGGGATAGGACTTATAATCATTGAGCAAGCAACAATTTGATTTCAGATCATCAACATGGTTTTGTCAAGGGCAGGTCGTGTCTCACAAACCTCATTGAGTTTTTTGAGAAGGTGACCAAGCATGTAGATGAGGGTAAGGCAGTTGACGTGGTATACATGGACTTCAGTAAAGCCTTTGATAAAGTTCCACATGGTATGCTGTTGGAGAAAATGCAGAGGCATGGGATTGAGGGTGATTTAGCAGTTTGGATTAGAAACTG
>NW_025164021.1:578-1612 GCF_004010195.1 Chiloscyllium plagiosum
TTTCACCACATTCCATTGCTTGGCCCAATACATGTGTTACATTATGATTCACACATGTGTTGGGACATAATTTTACACCACATTCCATTGCTTGGCCCAATACATGTGTTACATTATGATTCACACATGTGTTGGGACATAATTTTACACCACATTCCATTGCTTGGCCCAATACATGTGTTACATTATGATTCACACATGTGTTGGGACATAATTTTACACCACATTCCATTGCTTGGCCCAATACATGTGTTACATTATTATTCACACATGTATTGGGACATAATTTTTAACCGTTTCACCACATTCCACTGCTTGGCCCAATACATGTGTTACATTATGATTCACACATGTATTGGGACATAATTTTACACCACAGTTGCCACCCAGGTGGATAGTGTTGTTAAGAAGGCATACGGTGTGTTAGGTTTCATAGGTAGAGGGATTGAGTTCCGGAGCCACAATATCATGCTGCAGCTAAACAAAACGCTGGTGTGGCCACACTTGGAATATTATGTACAGATCTGGTCGCCATATTTCGGGAAGGATGTGGAAGCATTGGAAAAGGTGCAGAGGAGATTTACCAGGATGTTGCCTGGTCTGGAGGGAAGGTCTGATGAGGAAAGGCTGAGAGACTTGGGTCTGTTCTCATTGGAGGGAAGAAGGCTAAAGGGGGATTTGATAGAGACATACAAGACGATCAGAGGATTAGATAGGGTAGACAGTGAGAGTCTTTTTCCGAGGATGATGACATCAGCTTGTACGAGGGGACATAACTACAAATTGAGAGGTGATAGATTTAAGAGAGATATCAGAGGAAAGTTCTTTACTCAGAGAGTGGTAAGGGAGTGGAATGTCCTACCTGCCCTGCCACAGAGCCCAGATCTGTGAGGAGATTTTCTCAGTATCTCTCTGCACCCCCCAAATCCAGCCCCTCCCCCACAGCCTCCCCACCTACTAGTTAAAAGCCTCCTGAGCAGCATGAGCAAATCTCCCTGCCAGGATGTTAGGCCCCTTCCAATTCAGGTGGAACC
>NW_025164022.1:0-1612 GCF_004010195.1 Chiloscyllium plagiosum
TACACGAAACCTCCCGCAATGAAAGCCCAACATACCATTTGTTTTTTCTAACCGCCTGCTGCGCCTGCATGACAAACTTCAGCGACTGTGCAAGCGGACACCCAGGTCCCACTGTGAACTTCCCTCTCCCAACTTACAGCCATTCAGATAGTAAAATTGCTGTGGTTCTGATCGCCGAGCTGGAAGTTTTTGTTGCAAACGTTTCGTCCCCTGTCTAGGTGACATCCTCAGTGCTTGGGATGTTGACAAAAACTTCCAGCTCGGCGAACAGAACCACAGCAACGAGCACCCGAGCTACAAATCTTCTCACAAACTTTGATTGATAGTAAAATTACTTATTATTTTTCTTCAGTGGTGAATAACCTCTCATTTATTCAAATTATACTGCATGTGGCATCGATTTGTCCAACTTACCCAGAATTTGCTGAAGGATCTCTCTTTCTCGTCACAGTTCATCCTCCCATTAAACCTGGTTTCATCTGCAAACTTTGAGATGTCAAATTTTGTCTCCTTCATCCTAATCATGAATATGTATCTTGAATAGCTAGGGTCCCAGCTCTGATCTTTGTGGCACCCCACAGATATCCTACTTGCTATCACTAGGCCCAAATCCCTCATCTCCTTTCCTATTCATTTATCCATCGAGATGCCTTTTTTAATGCTGTACTTATACCAGACACCATTACTTCCTTTGGCAGTTCATTCCATATACGGACCACCATCTCCATGATTAAGTTGACTCTTACGTCTCTTTTAAGTCTTTCTCCTTCCACAATAAACCTACGTCCTCTAGTTCCATACATGCCCACTCCACGGAAAATACCTTGGCTATTTACTCTATCCTCATGATTTTGGAAACCTCGACAAGGTCACCATCAGCCTCTGAAGATCCAGGGAAAACAGACCCAGTCTATTCAACCTCTCCTTATAGCTCAAATCCTCCATCGCGGGCAGCATCTTTGTAAATCTTTTCTGAACACTTTCAAATTTCACAACATACTTCCGATAAGAGTGAGACCAGAACAGCAAATAATATTCCAAATATAGCCTAACCAATTCCTGTAAAGCACCACCTTGACCTCCCAACTTCTAACTGAATGCTCTGCCCCAAAAAATAAAGTAAGCCAAATGCGTTCTTCATTATCCTATCTGCCTGCAACTTCATGGCCAATGAACTATGAATCTGCACTCCAAGGTCTCTGTTCAGCAAACACCCCCAAGACATTCCCATTAAGTTTTTACGTTCTGCTATGATTTGCCTTTCAAAAAGCATTATCTAACATGTATCTCCTGCCACTCCTCGATCCATTTTATTCTGAGGTAACAATCTTTGCTGCCCACAACACCACCACTTCAAGAGAAGCTAATTATACCTCCAAAATTCACTTCCAAACGATTTATATAAATGATGAAAAATACTGGATCCAGCACTGATCATTGTGGTTAAGCACTGGTACAGCTTGAAAGGCAACTCTCTGGACGGAAGGGAGGATCGAAAATGAGATGATGGATGGGAAGAAGGAAGTATCCGAAAAGCGATCATGGATGGATGGATGGCAGAAAGGAAGGATCGAAAAAGAGATGATAGACGGAATGAAGGAAGGGTGGAAGA
>NW_025164023.1:0-1612 GCF_004010195.1 Chiloscyllium plagiosum
ACGTTTTTTATTCGATATGGGAAAACTCTCGTGATTAGTTTCTTTTTCGTATTTCTTGCCAGTTTTGGAATATTTTTCTTTGTATTTTGTTTTATACAATCTGCTTCTGTTTCCAAGAGTAAACTTCCCAAATGTGGCCGACGCGAGAACTCACCAATTTGAATTCGTTAGTTTGTGATTGATTAGTATCCTTCACAGCCTTTGTGCATCATGGGTGGTTCATCTTCACATCTTCATATCATCTTCTTTTTTGACCAGAGTCAATAATAGCTGGGTGTTATTAAGCAGTACCTGCTTAAATGTGCCCCCACCCCCACACATCTGCTGACCTTCACCTGTGTCTATTTTCACACTCCGTATTTGACCAGATGTCTTACATAAATCTGCATTTTGAAATACCTGACTCTTTTCAGTCTTTCAGGGCGAACCTGTGTATGTGGCTGAACACATGGAGAGTGACTCCATTCTCTCAGATTTTCTGGCTCTGTGATTTCTGTTCGATGATGCCACATTCCAGTGGGAAGCTTCCTATATTACATCATTTTCTCTCAAACGAGAATCCCCCTCACTCTGATGTATTGAGCCTTCAGGTGTGACTGTCCCGTCTCCCTCACTTCTGCCCTCACTCCATCCCCTCCTTCCCAGAACAATGATAGATCTCCCCATGCCCTCACTTCCTACTGCACTAGAATCCACATTCACAGAATCATCCTCCGTCTCCAGCAGGACAGCGTCATCAAATACATCTTCCCCTTCCGTCCAGTGTCAGCATTTTACAAAGACTATTCCTTCTGTGGCACGCTCCATCACCCCGAACACTTTCCCACACCCCCATGGTACCTTCCCATGTAAATGCAGAAGCAGCAACATTTTCCCATTCACCTCTTCCCTCTTCACTGTCCTAGGACCTAAACACACTTTTCAGGTGAAGCAGCATTTCAGTTGTCCTCTTTCAATCCAGTTTCCTGTCATTGCTGTTCACAATGCAGTCTCCTTTACATTAGTGAGCCAAACAGAAATTGCTTTGAGGGACATCTCCACTCTGTCTGTAGGAATGACCCTTACCTTCCGATTGCTCCCCGTTTCAATAACCTACATTGCTGTCAGGATAATGAGAATTCTTTGAGGAGGTAACGACGCGTTGAACCAGAGAAAATTACCTATCTGAACTTCCAGAAAGCCTCTGATATGGTATCGCACTGGAGGCTGCAGAGTCAGATAAGGACCCATGGTGTCAGAGGCCAAGTGCTGGCATGGATAAAAGGTTGGCTCTCTGGCAGAAGGCATAGTGAGGATAAAATTGTCCCTCTCAGGATAGCAGCCGGTGACTAGCAGTGTTCCACAAGAGTCAGTGTTGTGACCACAACATTTCACTTTCTAGGTTAATGATCTTAGTGGTGGGACAGAAGGCATTCTGACTACGTTTGCAGATGATGCAAAGATAGTTGGAGGGGCATGTAGTATTGAGGAGGCAGGGAGCCTGCAGAAAGATTTCGACAGTTTAGGAGAGTGGGAAAAGCAGTAGCAGATGGAACACAATGTGGGAGAGTGTGAGGTCAGGCACTTTGGTGTGAAGAAGACAGGCATGGACTATTTACTAAATGGGAAAAAA
>NW_025164024.1:0-1612 GCF_004010195.1 Chiloscyllium plagiosum
ATGTGGCCAAGTCACTGAGGATCCCATCCTACTAAGAATTAACCTTCTGGATGAGCCTACCATGAGGAACCTTATTGAAAGCCTTACAAAAACCTATGCAGCCAACATCCACTGCTCTTCACTCATCAGTCACATTTTTAAAAAATGCAATCAATTTAGTCAGGCATGATCCATGCTTCACAAAGCCATGCTGACCGTCCCTAATTAGGCCTGGCTTTTCCAAATGTAAATCCTATCCTATTCCCTCTCCCAACCATTAATGTGAGACGCACCGGTCTATAGTTTCCTGGATTATCCCTATTTCCCTTCTTGAACAGAGGAACAACATTAGCTACTCGCCAGTCCTCCAGGACCTCTCTGGTGGCTAATGAGGACAGAAAACATCTTGGTCAAGACCCAAACATCTCTTCCCCTGCCTCTCTCAATAACCTGGGGTGGATAGCATTATGCCCTGGGGACTTATCCATCTTAATGCTCTTTAAAAGACTCAACACCACTTCTTTCTTGATCTCAAAGTACTGTAGCATGTTAGTATGCTCCACCCAAATCTCACTACCCTCCATGTCCTTCTCCTGGGTAAATACTGATACAAAGTACTCATTTAGGATCTCACCCACATCCTCAGTCTCCAAGCACAAGTTCCCTCCTTCCTCGAATGGTCCTACTTTCTCCCTAGTTAGCCTCTTGCTTGTAATGTATGTATAGAATGCCTTCGGATTCACTTTAACCCGACTTGCCAAGGTCATTACATGTCCTCTTCTTGCTGTCCTCATTCCCTGCTTGAGTTCTTTCCTGCTTTTTTGACATTCCTCACAGGCCCTGTCCGATTTTAGCTTCCTCAACCTTACATATGCTTCTTTTTCTCTTTTGCCTAAATTCATAACCTCCATTGTTATTCAAGGGTCCCTGACCTTGCCATCCTTGTCCTTCCTCCTTACTGGAACATGCAAGTCCTGAACTCTCATCAGCAGGCCTTTAAACAATTCCCACATGTCAAATGTGGACCTGCCTGATAACAGCTCCTTCCAATTAACACTTTCTCACTCCTGCCTAATACTGACATAATTTTCCCATCTCCAATTTATCAGCTTGCCATAAGGTCCTGACTAATCCTTACTCATTGCTGTCTTAAAACTGAAGGAATTGTGATCACTGTTTCCAAGCTGCTCTCCCATTGAAAGGTCAGTCACTTGACCAGGGTCATTTGCCAGCACAAGGTCCAGTATCGCCTCCCCCCATCCTCTAATTGGACTATCCACAAACTGTTTCAAAAAGCCCTCTCTGATATACTTAACAAATTCTGCCCAATCTAAACCTTTTGCTGCAAGGGAGTCCCTGTTGATATTGGGGAAGTTAAAGTCACCCAGTGTGAAAACACTTTTTATTGCATATTTCCATAATCTGCCTTATATTTGTTTCTCTGTGTTTCGTTGGCTGTTAGGGGGCCTATAGTATAATCCTGTCAGCGTGATTACACCCATCTTATGTTTGAGCTTTACCTATATTTCCCTCGTAGATAAGCCCTCCAGTATGTCCTCTCTGAGTACGGATATAATGCAACTCCTCCACCTCTTTTACTTTCCTGTCCATCTCGTCTAAAACAATGAAACCC
>NW_025164025.1:0-1612 GCF_004010195.1 Chiloscyllium plagiosum
GGAGGACTGTATAGAGAAAGTTGGACAAGCCCCCTACATCACAAAGTTGGACTTACTGTTTGGGTATTGTCATCCCTTTATAAGAGAAAGTGAAATAAATTTCTGCGTTTGTCACCCCAAATGGGTTATGTCAATTCAAAGTGCTTACCTTTTGAATGAACATACCAGCCACATTTAAAAGGCTCGTGAACAGAGGTGTGGCTGTGTTAACCAACTGTGCAGTATATCTGGATGATGGAGTGATCTTTCGTGAGTCATGGAAAGATCTCATGGTACAGTTGGCACACAGCTCTTTCAACGATTAAGAGAAGCAAAACTGGTAATAAAATTAAAGAAAACACAATTTGCGAAGGCAGAGGAGACATTATTGGGACATAACATCGGTCATGAAAGGTTGACCTTCAGGAATGCAAAGACAAAGACCATCGAGGAATTTCCACGAACAACCTCAAAGAAAGAAGTGCTTTGATTTTGGGGACTAAGTGGATTCTACTGGAAGTTTGTTCCAAATGTCAGCAGGGTAGTGACTTCACACACAGATTTCCTGAAGAAGACCACAACATTTCGGTGGATGGAACAATGCCAGGAGGCACTTGACAATGTAAGAGTTGTAATAACCGCGGCACCAGTTTTAGCTGCACCAAATGTTGCAATCAAAGTTGCAATCGATGCTCATGATATTGGACTTGAGGCTGTACTGCTACAGGAAGATGATGATGGAATTGAATAGCCAGTCGTTTACTTTTCAGAGTAACTCAACACCCATCAGAGAAACATATTCTACCATCGAAAAGGATTGATTGAGTTTGGTACTGGCCGTACAACATTATCGCAAATTTAACGGATAAATGTTAAATAAGGTTGAACAGATAACAATGTTATTCATATGTGTGCGGAAATTAATATGAACTTAAATTAATATATATTTCATTGTCATGGGATTAAGAATTAGACAAAAATGGAGACATCTTTTCATTATGATGGTTCATTTTTTTTCTTCGGGGAGGTTGTTATGAAGTTGAAGGTGTGTACAGTACCTTTAAGCGAAAGTGAAAGCTGTTCTGCACTGAGAACGTGCAGGCACCTGTCATGTGACTAACGAGCAGTCTCAGAGTGTACTGGAAAATTGAAAATATGTAACATTTAGCTGTAAACTAGATACCTCAGTTGCTTTGATCATAATTTGAATCTAACCAATCAGTTTAAATTATGCCCCAGGATACTAAAACCCAATCGAGTTTGAATTTTTATTGTTTTTGCCAACTTCAGAACAATGAAATCACCTGATTTTTGGGGTATACAAAAAGCAGACATTTTGAAACTTAGACAGAGAGTAACTGCCATTGAGAAACTGCCATTCAAAACATTCTGCACCAAAGGTACCTTTCTCATATGAAACATCTTTGCAGTGAAAGACAGAAGACAACTCAGGGAGATCTTGAGATGAAAGAAGAAACACATCAATAATAACAGCCACTGTGTGGCTTTGTAATGAAGCTGATGTAACTTTAATATGGTGGTTCTTGGAACAGTAGATTGTTATAGAGTTGGAGACAGATAGCAAGCAGTTTAGGGAAAAGAGGCTCAGAGTTGGAAATAGTTGTTGTTTAAT
>NW_025164026.1:0-1612 GCF_004010195.1 Chiloscyllium plagiosum
ATTTGGACTGCTGTTCTCTATATTACACACAGGACTGATTTTCTCTATATTATACACAGGGACTGCTGTTTTCTGTATTATACAGATGGACTGCAGTTCTCTACATTATACACAGAGTCTGCTGCTCTCTATATTACATGCAGGAATGGCTTGTCTCTATAGTATACACAATGACTTATGTCCTTTATATTGTATACAGGGACTGCTGTTCTCCACATTATACACAGTGACAGCTATTCTCTTTTTTAAACAGTGATGCATGTTCTTTATATTATTCACATCATCTGCTATTCTCTACATTATACACAGGGACTGGTGTTCTCAACATTGTGCACAGAGAGTACTTTTCTCTATATTATATACAGTGACTGCTGTTCTCTGGATAATACATATGAACTGCTGTTCTCTATATTATACAAAGGGACTGCTGTTCTCGTTATTTTGCACAGGGATAACTGTTCTCTGTATTACATACAGTGACACATATTCTCTGTATTGTACACAGGGATGGCTGTTCTATTCATTTAACACAGGGATTCGTGTTCTTTATATTAGACACAGCATCTTCTGTTCCCCATATTGTACACAGGGACTGTGGTTGTTTATATTATGCACAAGCACTGCAGTTCTCTGAAATTGACACAGAGACTGCTGTTCTCTATATTATATCCAGAAACTGCTGTTTTCTGTAGGATACACAGGGGCTGCTGTTCTCGACACTGTACACAGAGAGTGCTTTTCTCTGAAATACACATCTGGACAGCTGTCCTCGATATTAGATACAGGGACTGCTGTTGTCTATATTATACACAGGTATAGCTATTCTCTACATTATTCCCAGTGAATGTTGTTCCCTGTATTAGACACAGGGACTGCTGTTCTCTATATTATACACAGGGACTGCTGTTCTCTATATTATACACAAGAATCATTGATTTCTTTATTAAACACAGGGATTCATTTTTTTGTATTAGACACAGCATCTGCTGTTCTCTATATTTTTCACAGGGTCTGGTGTTCACAATATTGTACACAGGGACTGCTGTTCTCTGTCTCATACAGCAGGACTGCTGTTCTTTATATTATACATATGAACTGCTGTTGTCTATATTACACACAGGGACTGCTGTTCTTTATAAAGTGCACAGGTACTACTGTTCTCAAATACACAGAGGGACTGCTGTTCTCTATATTATACACAGGGACTGCTGTTCTCAACACTGTACACAGAGAGTGCTTTTCTCTCGATGATAAATTTGGACTGCTGTCCTCTATATTAGACACAGGGACTGCTGTTGTCTATATTATACACAGGTACAGCTATTCTCTTTATTATACATGTGACAGTTGTTGCCTATATTAGACACCGGGACAGCTGTTCCCAATATGAGACACAGAGACTGATGTTCTCCACATTATGCACAGGCAGTCCTGTTCTCGAAAATAACCACAGAAACTGTTGTTCTCTATATTATACACAGGACTGCTATTCTCTTTATTAAACACAGGGACTGATGTTCTCTTTATTCAACACAGGGACTGCTGTTTTCTATATTATATACAGAAACTGCTGTTTTCCGTAGGATACACAGGGGCTGCTGTTCTCGACACT
>NW_025164027.1:0-1612 GCF_004010195.1 Chiloscyllium plagiosum
GGAACAATGCGATATATCTTGCAGTCGGAATCCTGTGTTCACACTTGTCTGTTCTTGGTGGCTGAGGTCATGACTTGGAAGGTGCTTTTGAAGAACCACCACTCTTGCAATCAAGCCAGACTGGTAGATTGTGGCCCGAGACTCTGCCATTTTGACTTCCCTCATCAATCTACATTCTTTCCAGCGAAGTTTCAGTCTCAAACCGCCACGCAATGCCATCTGTTACGGATTAAAAGATAAGAATATACATGTTTACCAACCGTATTTTGGGTTGTATAAATCTTTGCCTGCCAGAATTATTTTCCAAAAGACTTTAATTAAACTGGGTGACTGCATGAAATGGTTTGTTGGTCAGACTATAATCATCATCATCAAAGGAGGCAATGCCAGTAATACCATTGAACTCGTCTTTTTGTTTAAAAAGCACAAGTTCTTGATTTATTTTTACAACTTACTAGCATTCACACCTGCACATTCAATGTCAAACTCAGACAACATAAATGAAATTACACCATTAATTTTGTTTTACAACAATCCAACAGATTAATTAATGATGCACAGTGAATACTAAGGCTGATTAATGTGAAATTAAATTTGACTGAAAATGTAAAATCGAGATGAGAGATAACAAATGGGGGAAGGGCAGAAGGCAAGAAATGCAGCATCATAGAAGGTGCTCCTCCAGGGAGAGTATTTTATAAACTACAACTGCTAAATATAAACAAACACTCTGACATGATCCTCTGGTTTTAATGTAAACCATACTCCCATACAGTAGATACCATTTAAATAAGTTAATAGATACAAGCCTTGAGCAAATCCAGCCTCCAGCCGGGCCCGCCGCTTCCTGGAGCTCAGAGAGGGGTTCCCACTCATTCATTCAACAGGAGAAGGCTCAATTTATTGTAATGGGCACGGAGGGTACAGTGGTCGTGCCTCATGTTGAGGAGGAAGCTGTTTCCTCCCATTCAACAGAAGTGGACCTATTTACTACAGTTTTTTTGTGGTGCAGCTGTAGTCTCCCATGGAGCCCTGAGGCTCAGGTTCAAATCCCACTGCTCCAGTGTGTGTAATAACATTATTGCCCAAGCCACGTGCCAATTGGCTGAGGGATAAGAAAATTAGGGAAGTAAACACGTCAACCTGTTAAATGCTATCTCCAATCATTTCACTTCCTGTCCCATTCGTACTACAGGGAGCCCAGCCTCGTTTCTCGGAGGTTCTTTTTGAGAAGTTTAATCGGGCATTTTTGCACAAGTCAAGATAAGAAAGCCGGGATCTCTCGCAAGACTGCGCGGGAGACAACAATTGTAATTCTAGGCGGGGAGTCTGAATAATGAATTCACTAATAGCCTCGCCTAAGCGATGGCGCAGCCCCCGTCAACGCCTGTCTCTGTAGCGCAATTGGTCAGCGCGTTCGGCTGTTAACCGAAAGGTTGGTGGTTCGAGCCCACCCAGGGGCGGTGTATTCGATTTTCGTCATTGGCTTCGAAGCTGAACGCTTTTAATGGAGTCAGGAAAATGTTCCCCAAACGGAAATCTTCTCCACAAAGGGGTTTCTGAATTGAATTCATGTCTTACGTAAGGGACTGCGGATGCTGAGAAGCCGAGA
>NW_025164028.1:0-1612 GCF_004010195.1 Chiloscyllium plagiosum
ATCAGACAGGAGTTCGGAAGTACAGACTGGGAGAATTGTTTCACAGAAAGGGCACAGCAGACATGTAGAGACTATTTAAGGAGCAGTTGTGGCGAGTGATGCACAAATTTGTTCCTCTGAGTCTGGTAAGAAGGGGTAAGATTAAAAGGAAGAAGGCAGCTTACGTAAGGTGGAGGAAGCAAGGATCTAGCACAGTTTTAGAGGATTACAGGCTTGCTAGAAAGGAGCTCGGAAATGGACTGAGGAGAGCCAAGAGGGCACGAAAAAGGCTTGGCAAGAAGGATTAGGGAGAACCCAAAGGCATTTTACTCACGCGTGAGGAATAAGAGAATGATCAGGAAGAAGGTAGGGCCAATCAGGATAACGGAGGGAATTTGTGCATGGAGTCTGAGCAGATGGTGAAGCCCTAAAATAGTTTTTTGATTTGGTTTTCACCAAGGAAAGGGAACTTGTTGTAAATGAGAACTTAGAGGATCTGAGATACAGTCTTGACCAGATCAAGATTGATGAAGTTGATGTGCGAGAAAGTTTGGAAAACATTAAGATTGATAAGCCCCCAGGGCCAGACCAGATTTAACCTAGGCTGCTCCGGGAAGCGAGAAAGGAGGTTGCTTAACCGCTGGTGAGGATATTTGCCTACTCACTCTTCACAGGAGTCGTACTGGAGGATTGTCTGGAGGAGAATGTTGTTACTCTTTTCAAGAAGGGTAATAGGGAAATCCCTGGCAATTACAGACCAGTCAGTCTTATGTCTGTGGTCAGCAAAGTTTTGGAAAGAATTCTGAGGGATAAGATTTATGACTATTTGGCAAAGCATAACATGATTCAAGGCAGTCAGCATGGTTTTGTGAGGGTCATGCCTCACAAATCTTATTAAGTTCATTGAGGAGGTGTCAAGACAGGTCGACGACAGTCGAGCAGTGGATGTGGTGTATATGGACTTCAGCAAGGCATTTGATATGGTTCCCCATGGTAGGCTCATTCATAAAGTCAGGAAGTATGGGATACAGGGAGATTTGGCTATCTGGATTCAGAATTGGCTGGCTGACAGAAGGCAGAGAGTGGTTGTAGGTGGAAAGTAATCTGCCTGGAGGTCACTGGTGAGGGGGGTCCCACAGGGCTCAGTTCTTGGGCCTCTGCTCTTTGTAGTTTTTATAAATGACTTGGATGAAGAGATTGAGGGATGGGTTAGTAAATTTGCCAATGACACAAATGTTGGAGGTGCCATTGATAATATCAAGGGCTATTGCAGGCTGCAGCACGACATAGGCAGGATGCAGAGCTGGGCTGAGAAATGGCAGATGGAGTTCAACCTGGAAAAATGTGAAGTAATGCATTTTGGAAGGTCGAACCCAAATGCTGAATATAGGATTAAAGACAGGATTCTTGGCAGTGTGGAGGAACAGAGAGATCTGGCTGTGCAAGAACATAGATCCCTCAAAGTTGCCAACCAAGTGGACAGGGTTGTTAAGAAAGCATATGGTGTGTTTGGCTTTCATTAACAGGGGGATCCAGTTTAAGAGCAGCAAGGTTTTGCTGCAGCTCCACAAGTCCCTGGTGAGACCACACCTGGAATTTCGTGTCCAGTTCTGGTCGCCCTACTATAGGAAAG
>NW_025164029.1:0-1612 GCF_004010195.1 Chiloscyllium plagiosum
GTAAGTTTCCAGATGACACCAAAATTGGTGACACAGTGGACAGTGAAGAAAGTTATCTAAGATTAGAAAGAGAGATCTTGATCAATTGAGTTAATAGGCTGTACTTAGGATGTACAAGACAAGGACAGGACTTGAACCACTACCCAGGGCCCTACCATTAATTGTACAAGAATAGAGACAACATGGTTCAGGTACAAAGTCCTTTGTAATTTATGTCACAGGTTGACAGAGTGGTTAGGAAAGCATTTAGCACACTTGCCTTCATTGCTCAGACCTTTGAATACAGGAGTTGGGACATCACATTGAGGTTGTACAGGATATTGGTGATGCTCCTCCTACACTACTGTGTGCAGTTTTAGTCACCTTGGTATAAGGAGGATATTATGAAACTGGAGAGGATTCAGAGAAGATTTACCAGAATGTTGCTGAGAGTGGAGAGTTCAGTTTTAAACAAAGGCTGGATAGTCTGGGGCTTGTTTCACTGGACCTTAGGAAGCTGCGAGGTGACCTTGTGAGGTTTATAAAATCATGAGCGGCATAGATAGGGTTAATGGCAGGTGTCTTTTCCTTGGGATGAGGCATATCAACACTAGGAGACATGTTTTTAAACATGAGAGGAGAGACATTTAAAAAAAAAAGACATGAAGAGCAATTTCTTTTTTACAAAGGTGTTTCTCACATGGAATGAACTTCCTGAGAAGTGGTGGATGTAGGCACAGTTACAACATTTAAAAAGATAGTTCAATAAGTATATGGAATACAACTGATTGGGATGGAAATGAGCAGGAGCAGGCCGGTGCAAATAATTTATATTTGGCTTGGACTGAAGGATCTGTTTCCATACTCTATGACTTGATGACCCAAAGTGACAAATGTTAAAATCATTATTCAGCTCCCTAAATGACAAAGACAGAGATTAAGACACAAAAGAAAAAGAGGAGTCAGAGCGTGATGCACGTTAGACAAATTATTTAGTAGAAAACTAACCAGAATATAAATAGAGGAACTGAAAAAGGAAACACACAAGACAGAGTGCACGAGCACAGATATGCTGCTACCATTAGAAGAAACCCAAGGAGCTCTTCTGGAAATTTGCAAATAGGAAAAACTTAGTCAAAAAGAATTTTTACCAATTGAGGACCAAACACATGGAGGTGGTTATGGCTGAGCTTGTAAGTGAGTATCTTGTATCAGTTTCCACCCAGAAGAGGATGCCGCAAATGTCACATTAATGACACGTCAGAAATAGATAAAACAAGATGGTTGGAAATTCTCATGAGAGAAAACAAAATAATTTCATCCAGATAGGATGAAACCTAGATTGTTAAAGGATTAAAACAATAAAGAAAAATTGAATGATTAATTGGTTTGATGTTTATTTATAGTTGCTGGTGATTACCTAGTTTTGATGCTGATCTTCATAGTTGATGGATATTATTCATAGTTTTTGCCATGACATGAAACAAAGTACTTCTAGCTCCACGTTCAGTACTGATTAGGTTCTTCATTACCAGAGAAAGTCACGTGAACTCTTAAATTTCTTCCATCACTCAAAAGACAAAAACTCTTTACATTAGTTATGAAAAAAATGGAAATCAAATCAATAAGTCAT
>NW_025164030.1:0-1612 GCF_004010195.1 Chiloscyllium plagiosum
GCTGTATTGTTCTATGTTCTATATGTTCTATGTGTGGCAGATAGTACTTACTAATGAAGAAATCACCATTTCCAACAAGAAAATATTCAACTGCCTGATTATTACAAATGTGGATTTGAGAATGTGGCAGAGACTAGATACTGAGTGACTAACAAATTCTATCCACCATTTATAAATTAAAAGGTAGATGCAGGTGATGGAAGTTTCCTTCCACAAACAGACATCGATATCTGATCAATTGTTTACTCTTAAGCGAAAACTAAGATTTCTGTTAAACAGAAGTACTGAGAGTTAGAGTACTTCTGTCCCTCAGTACTCCAGACATCAGAAGACAAGAACCTACAGCTGCCTGGTTCTGAGATAAGAAGTGTTGTTTAGTAAATCTTAATTGGGAGTTTTATTGGATTAGTATTATGCTGAAACTTTATTGCTGGAACAGCACAGCAGGTCAGGCAGCATCTAGGGAACAGAAGATTCGACGTTTCGGGCATTATTTTAAATATTCCTTGGCCATTCGAATTTTTACAGATTACTGCACAGGATCAATCTTTTCTGCGTTGCTGGTTTTAAATTGAGCAGGAGGATTTAACCCGTGTCGTAACAAGGGTTACCGTAGAAATCGCCCTAGTTCTAGTTCCATATGGCTGCTCCCTCATAGACAGAGAGAGAGAGCAAGAGAGAGTCAACTGGTGGTGAGCTTAACCAAAGGATCACTTCTCCTCTTTACATCTCACACCAGCCGTCCAGCCAACTGAGCTAACTGACCCCCTGTGGCAATGGTGGCTGGACGGCTGGTTCATGATGTAGAGTAACACAGACAGCACAGGTTCAATCCCCACACACTAGCTGAGATCACCATGAAGGTCCCACCTTCTCAACCCCACCCCTCCCCTGGGGCATGGTGACACTCAGGTTAAATTCATGACCAGTCATGTCTCGCTAATGAGAGAACAGCCTGTGGTTCACTATGACTATGGGGACATGAAAGGAATATATATCCAAAACACGATGGTGAGTGGTTTGGAAGGGAACATGTAGGTAGTGGTGTTCTCATGCATCTACTGCCTTTGTCTTTAGGAAGGTATGGTCGTACATTTGAAGGATGCAGTCTAAGGAGCATTGGTGAATTTCTGGAGCATATCTAGTTGATGATACATAAGGCTGCTACAGAAGATTGGTGTTCGATTCACTGCATGTTTGTAGATAGGGTGCCAATCAAACTGGCTACTTTGTCCTAAAAAAGCAAGTGCTGGAGAAATTCAGCAGGTCTGGTAGTATATGTTAAGAGAGAAAGAGAATTAATGTTTCTAGTCCTACATGACGACTCCTCAATACTGTTCTGAAGAGGAGTTATATTGGAATCAATAGGTTAATTCTGTATTTCTCTCCACCAATGTTTCAGGCTTGTTGACTTTCTCCAGCACTTTCTGGTTTCATTTCAGGCTTCAAGTGTCTACAGCATTGTGTGTTTATCATGGCAGTCTCTACTTTCTTGACTGTTGTTGCAGATACATTTCATCCAGTCAAATGGGGTGTATTCCATCATATTCCTGATGTGTGCCTTGTAGATAGCAGAGGCGCGTTTGGTGCCATGAACTGCGTCACTCACGGC
>NW_025164031.1:0-1612 GCF_004010195.1 Chiloscyllium plagiosum
AATAACTCAGCAAGCCAGGCAGCATCATGAGGGCGAAGAACATAGCAAGCCAGGCATCATCAGGATGGAGTGGAACACAGCAAGGCAGGCAGCATCAGGAGGGAGCGGAGCACAGCAAGGCAGGCAGCATCGGGATGGAGAGGAACACAGGAAGGCACGCAGCATCAGGAGTGAGAGGAACACAGCAAGCCAGGCAGCATCAGGAGGGAGAAGAACACAGCAAGGCAGGCAGCATGAGGAGAGAAAGGGACACAGCAAGGCAGGCTGCATCAGGAGGGAGAGGAGTACAGCAAGCAAGCTAGCATCACGAGTAATAGGAACACAGCAAGGCAGGCAGCAGCAGGAGGTGGAGAACACAGCAAGTCAGGCAGCATCAGGAGGGAGAGGAACACAGCAAGGCAGGCAGCATCAGGAGGGAGAGGAACACAGCAAGCCAGGCAGCAACAGGAGGTGGAGAAGACAGCAAGGCAGGCAGCACCAGGAGGGAGAGGAACACAGCAAGGCAGGCATCATCAGGAGAGAGAGGAACGCAGCAAGGCTGGCAGCATCAGGAGTGAGAGGAACACAGCAAGCCAGGCAGCCTCAGGATGGAGAATAACACAGCAACGCAGGCAGCATTAGGAGGCTGGGGGAACACAGCAAGCAAGGCAGCATCAGGAGGGCGAGGTACACAGCAAGGGAGGCAGCCTCAGGAGGGAGAGGAACACAGCAAGGCAGGCAGCATCAGGAGGGTGAGGAACACAGCAAGCCAGGCAGCATCAGGAGGGAGAGCAACACAGCAAGGCAGTCAACATTGGGAGGGAGAAGAACACAGCAAGCAAGGCAGCATCAGGAGGGAGAGGAACATAGCAAGCCAGGCAGCATCAGTAGGTGGAGAAGACAGCAAGCCAGGTAGCATCAGGAGGGCGAGGTACACAGCAAGGGAGGCAGCCTCAGGAGGGAGAGGAACACAGCAAGGCAGGCAGCATCAGGAGTGAGAGGGACACAGCAAGGCAGGCAGCATCAGGAGCGAGAGGAACCCAGCAAGGTAGGCAGCATCAGGAGTGAGAGGGTCACAGCAAGCTAGGCAGCATCAGGAGGGCGAGGTACACAGCAAGGGAGGCAGCCTCAGGAGGGAGAGGATCACAGCAAGCAAAGCAGCATCAGGAGGGAGAGGAACACAGCAAGGCAGGCAGCATCAGCAGGGAGAGGAACACAGCAAGGCAGGGAACATTGGGAGGGAGAAGAACACAGCAAGGCAGGCAGCATCAGGAGGGAGAGGGACGCAGCAAGCTAGGCAGCATTAGGAGGGACAGGGACACAGCAAGGCAGGCAGCTTCAAGTGGGAGAGGAACACAGCAAGGAAGGCAGTGTCAGGAGGTGGAGAACACAGCAAGGCAGGCAGCATCGGAGGGAGAGGACCACAGCAAGCCAGGCAGCATCAGGAGTTGGAGAACACAGCAAAGCAGGCAGCATCAGGAGGGAGAGGAACACAGTAAGGCAGGCAGCATCTGGAGGGAGAATAACACAACAAGGCAGGCAGCATCAGGTGGGAGAATAACACAGCAAGCCAGTCAGCATCAGGAGGGAGAGGAGCACTGCAAGGCAGGCAGCATCAGGAGGGAGTGGAATA
>NW_025164032.1:0-1612 GCF_004010195.1 Chiloscyllium plagiosum
GGGTGGAGTGGGATAGGTGGGAAGGAAGATGGATAGGTAGGACAGTTCAAGTGGGGTGTGCCAATTTGGAATGTCGGATAAGGTGGTGGGGGGAATGAAGAAACCTAGGAAATCTACATTGATCCCGTGTGGTTGGAGGGGCCCAAGATAGAAGATGAGGCTTTCTACCTCAAGGTGGTTAGAGTTTGGCAAACACCCCCCCACTACTCTGCCAAGGACATGCCAGTACTGGACCTCCTCCACCGCCAAACTCCAGCCAGCCGACATCTGGAGGAAGAATACATTATCTTCTGCCTTGGGACCATCCAACCACATGGGATCAATGTAGATTCCACCAGCTTCTTCATTTCATCTCCCCCCTCCTTATCACAGAGCCAAACATCCAACCAGGCACCACCCTCTGGAACTTTCCTACCGGTCCATCTTCCTTCCCACCTATCTGCTCCACTCTCCTCCATCAACCTATCACATTCCCAGACCCCTCCCATTTAAGTCTCAGCCCCGCTTGGGCCATCCTCCCATTCATGGTGAAGAGCTTATATTTGAAATGTTGGCTCTGCCTAACCGGCTGTACTTTTCCAGCACCACACGTTTTGATCTCCAGCGTCTGCAGTCCTCACTTTCTCTTGAGGAATGGAAATGTCCATCAGCCTTATCAAGAAGGCCTCTTGCATTGAAATAAATGCAGTTTAAGTTCAATGTTCTGTTTTAGGATTTTCTCAGAAGGATATAAAGAGAGGCAAGAGAGGAGGAGTGTTGCATTTTTGATGAAGGAAAATATTACGACTGTAATTTGAGAAAATATTTCTGAGGGACCATTTCATGAAAATATATGAGTTGAAGTTAGAACTAAGAAAGGGATGATCACCGTGATGGGATTGTACTATCGGCTCCCCAATAGTCAGAGCGCAATTGAGAAGCAAATATATAGAGAGATCTTAAATGTATATAAGAATCATAAGTTTGAAATAGTAAGGGATTTACATTTTCTAAACATTGATTCAGATTGCCAGTGTTAAAATTTTTGATGGTGAAGGATTTGTTAAATTGCAAGAAAATTTCCTTTGTCAAGATATAAATATTCCTACTAGAGAAGGATCAAAACCTGAACTTCTGTTGGGAAATAAGACAGACCAAGTGACTGGGTGTTAGTCAGCGAACACTTTGGGAGCAGTGACCATAAAACGATCAGTTTTAAAATAGTTATGGAAAGGCACAGGTCTTCCATGAAAGTTAAAGTTCTTAATTAGAGTCAGGCAAATTTTAAAAATATGTAACAAAAACTTTCAAAAGTTGATTGGGGTAGACTGGTCACAGGTAAAAGGAACTAGGAGGAAGTGAGGATGAAAATGCTGGAGATCAGAGTTGCGAGTGTGTGTGGTGTTGGAAAAGCACAGCAGGTTTCCTACTCGTGGGATGCTGACTTGCTGCGCTTTTCCAGCACCACACTCTCGACTCTGTTCGCAGGTAAAAGGATGACTGACAAGTGGGAGGCCTTCAAAAGTGCGATAACAAGAGTCCAGAAACATTCTGTTCCTGTTAGAGTGAAAGGCAAGGCTGGTAAGATTAGCAACAATGAATGAATGAAGATTTGAAGTTCAAGTCAAGAATT
>NW_025164033.1:0-1612 GCF_004010195.1 Chiloscyllium plagiosum
CACACAGTATCCCGGTCTCACACAGTAATCCACTCTCAGACAGTATCCCACTCTCACACACTATCCCAGTCTCACACACTATCCCAGTCTCACACACTGTCCCAGTCTCACACACTGTCCCGGTCTCACACAGTATCCCGGTCTCTCACAGTATCTAAGTCTCACACAGTATCCCACTCTCACAGTATCCCGGTCTCACACAGTATCCCGGCCTCACACAGTATCACGGCCTCACACAGTATCACGGCCTCACACAGTATCCCACTCTCACACAGTATCACGGCCTCACACAGTATCACGGCCTCACACAGTATCCCACTCTCACACAAAATCCCGTTCTCACACAAAATCCCGGTCTCACACAGTATCCCGGTCTCACACAGTATCCCACTCTCACACAGTATCCCAGTTTCACACAGTAGCCCACTCTCACACAGATTCCCACTCTCACACAGTATCCCGGTCTCACACAGTATCCCGGTCTCACACAGTATCCCACTCTCACACAGTATCCCGGTCTCACACAGTATCCCGGACTCACACAGTATCCCAGTCTCACACAGTATCCCACTCTCACACAGTATCCCGGTCTCTCACAGTATCCCACTCTCAGACAGTATCCCACTCTCAGACAGTATCCCGGTCTCACACAGTATCCCGGTCTCACACAGTATGCCGGTATCTCAGTGTATCCCACTCTCTCACAGTATCCCACTCTCTCACAGTATCCCACTCTCTCACAGTATCCCTGTCTCTCATAGTATCCCGGTCTCACACAGTATCCCACTCTCTCACAGTATCCCTGTCTCACACAGTATCCCAGTCTCACACAGTACCCAGTCTCACACAGTATCCAACGTTCTCACAGTATCCCACTCTCACACAGTATCCCGGTACCACACATATCCGACTCTCTCACAGTATCCCACTCTCACACAGTATCCCAGTCTATCACAGTATCCCACTCTCTCACAGTATCCCGGTCTCTCACAGTATCCCGGTCTCATACAGTTTCCCAGTCTCATACAGTTTCCCGGTCTCATACAGTATACCGGTCTCATACAGTATACCGGTCTCACACAGTATCCCGGTCTCACACAGTATCCCACTCTCACACAGTATCCCACTCTCACACAGTATCCCAGTCTCACACAGTATCCCGGTCTAACACAGTATCCCACTCTCACACAGTATCCCAGTCTCACACAGGATCCCGCTCTCACACAGTATCCCACTGTCACACAATATCCCGGTGTCACACAGTATCCCACTCTCACACAGGATCCCAGTCTCACACAGGATCCCACTCTCACACAGTAACCCACTGTCTCACAGTATCCCGGTCTCATACCGTTTCCCACTCTCACACAGTATCCCACTCTTACACGGTATCCCGGTCTCACACGGTATCCCACTCTCACACAGTATCCCGGGCTCACACAGTATCCCGGTCACACACAGTATCCCGGTCACACACAGTATCCCGGTCACACACAGTATCCAAGTCTTCCATTCTCACACAGTATCCCAGTCTCACACAGTATCCCGGTCTCACACAGTATCCCGGTCTCACACAGTATCCCGGTCTCACACACTGTCCCGGTCTCACACA
>NW_025164034.1:0-1612 GCF_004010195.1 Chiloscyllium plagiosum
TGTATCCCCCTCACAGCTTACTTTCCCACTGAGTTTTGTATCAGCAGCAAACTGGGACAATCCCACTCTATCCCCCCCATCTCAGTCACTGATATAGATTGTGAGTCACTGAGGTCCTAGCACTGATCCTTGCAGCACCAGTTACATCCTGACAACTGACAATGACCCATTTGTTCCTGCTCTGCTCCTGTCCATTAACCAATCCACAATCCATGCTATATTACCCCCCAATCCCCTGGGCCCTCATCTTGTACAACAACCTATTCTGTGGCACCTTCCCAAATACCTCCTGAAATTCCCAATATGTGCCCCATCCTCTGGTTCTCCAGTTGGATAATATTTGCTCCTTTCCAATCCCACTGGGACTGTTCAGCAGCGAGAGGATGACAAGCTGGAAGTGACTGGATGCTGCTGCTCAATGACAGGCTGGATTGAAGCATCCTCACAGCTCAGGGAATGGGCAGGGACAGAGCTCAGCAACATTTCACACAATGTTAAACAAAGATCAAAGGGTTACCATGGAAATAGTGGAACATTCCAGAACTCACCTTCTTTGTCACTTGAGGACAATGTAACCCACAATTCCAACAACAAAAACAGCACCAATCCCAACAGCAAATCCCAATCCAACTCTTGTTCTAGTTGTGACTCCAGGACCTAGAGACAGAGTGAAGCTATTAACAGACTGGGACACACAAACTAAACTAACAGCAGAGACCTTCAGCACCTCGTGTTTCAGAACCAGCCCCAGGACAAACAGATTCCTGGGTAATTCTAGTCCTGGAGGGATGTGGGAAGTTAGATCCCAATAATCACACACACACCAGATCACCCCACAGCTCCTTACACACACACACACCCTGCCCCACAATGTGATAGATACATGCTTTCCAATAGCGAGAACTGGGCACTGACCAGCAGCAGTTTCCCTTCAATTAAACTGAACAGCAACTGAAATTATTGTTAATTTTACAAGGAAAGCAAAGTGTTTCACACTGCCTTCATCCAGGGTCACTTCCTCCAGACTGTATCTCTCTGTGCCCTCACCTCTGGTGGGCCTGTCCTTCCACTGGGACAGGACATACCCTGGGATGGTGATCGGGGAGTCTGGGATATTGTGTTATTTCTGTCAGTGTGACTATGTCCCACAGTGTCCCAAGTTGGACCCCAGTCCCCAGATGTTAGTGACGGGGACTTTACAGGGTTAGCTGGGCTGGCTGTGTCATTGCTGTGGCCTGATTCGATGCCTGGCTCACAGCCAGTGACCCATTCAGTTTTATTGTGGATTTTCCTGTCTCGGGGTTTGGCACAAACTGATTGATGTGCTCAGACAATTAAAAAGGGCAGTTAAACCTTCCCCAGGTTAATGTGGGACTGGAGTCACATATAGTGAATAATGTGAATTTAAATTCTGAAAGTACCACAGTGGGACTTGAACTCTCACTATCTGATTTATTAATTACTTATTTAGTAACATACCCCCACACTAACATTCGCACAAAATCAGAGGTTAGGTACAGAATAGAAATTACAACTAGAACAGAGATACATATAGAACCAGGGAAATCCCAACATGAAAACCTTCCCTTTCTCCCAGGGACTGGGTGGAAGG
>NW_025164035.1:0-1612 GCF_004010195.1 Chiloscyllium plagiosum
AGGCGGTAGAGCATGAGACTCTTAATCGCAGGGTCGTGGGTTCGAGCCCGACGTTGGGCGATGTACTGTGTTTTTAAAACTCCACACCCACTTCCGATTAGCTCTCTCCCATTTGGACGCGCCCTGATCTTTCACTGCTCTGAGTCAATCAGGAGGCTCAATACTCCCGGGTTCCTCTTGAAGGACTTCTGCCCGAAACGTCGACTCTCCTGCTCCTCGGACGCTGCCTGACCTGCTGTGCTTTTCCAGCACCACACACTTCCACTCTGATCTCCAGCATCTGCAGTCCTCACTTTCTCCGAAATTCTCCCTGCAGTCTGATGGAGCGCAGCGACACACACACTCTCTGTCTGCAGCCGCTCGCTTCACTGAGAGCTCCATTACCCAGTGCTGCTGGCTTTACCGTCGACACTGGGTGAGGGTCTGGGCCGTACACACAGAGGCTGTACACACTCACAGACACAAACAGTAACCTGCGGCTCTGTAAAACCGCCTGGGGCAGGGGAAGCGAGTCTGACTCCCCAGCAGCAGGTGCCTTGGGGGTGGGGGTTGGGGTTGGGGTTTGGGTGGGTGTCAGTTTTATCACAAGCTCACACTCCAATTCGTTTATGAGTTATAAAAAATTAAACCCACACAATCAGGAGTGAGACTCAAACCGTCAGTTCAAAAACAAGCTGCCACTTAAATCAGCACCTGAGACCGCTCGGCCAGCCTGACCCATACTAACCTCGCCCCATTCCGTTGTCAATGTTCACAATGTTCAGTCAGTGTCTGCACACACCTCTCTGTTCACACAGACTTCAATCAAACTCTCTCAGTCACCCACATTCCAGCCTGTTGCTTTGTCAGCCCCCCTCCGGTACAAATATACTCAAACAATGATGCTTTGTCCCCCCTCTGCCCTGAAGGACCCCGTCTCGCCAATCAAGTCTTGCAGCAGAGCTCCTGGAGACCTGAGCAAAGAGCCTTTCCCATCCAGGCCACTAGTGGGCCCCTGTGCACTTACATTGAACTGGGCACCACACTCAGTCTCTCACACACACACAATCACACAGACACACATTAAGGCAGCTTCTCACTCACTCAGCGCTGCCTTAGCACACCTCCCACTGGCTCATGTTGCTGTCCATTCCCACTTATCTAACCCCTCAGCGAAAACCCCTCCCCCCCACCCCACCTCCGCCAACACAGACTACAGCTGTAAATGGGCAGAATAGACTCCTCGATGAATACAAGAAGAAGCTCCCATTGGTGAGTGCATACACTTCATTTGCAGGAGGGTCGGGATCAATGAGTTGATTCTATTACAGCATTTCCAACATCAGCGAGATTTGCTTTAAAAATGCCCGAAATGATGGCTGGTGAACTACCTCACTACAGCAAATGGTGAGGTAGCACCCAGCATCACCTCTGGCTGGCTCAGTTGGTGACAATGTGAGAGAGCCTGGATCTCAGGGATGTGGCTCCAAGGCCCATGTTGGGTGACTGACGTCTTTTGAAACAAGCACCTTCTTTCCATCAGCTCTCTGACCCGCACTGCAATCTCCCCTGGCCTCTCACTGATCCTGTCCCACAACTGCTGCTCTCAGGAATCAATTCTCAGCTTCCCATG
>NW_025164036.1:0-1612 GCF_004010195.1 Chiloscyllium plagiosum
CAAGGCGACGAGGCGTGGATCGAATTCCCACCTCCAGCAGACATGTGTCAGAGCAGCCAAGAATGTTGGTTCAAAAATATCGAAGCGGAGACTGAATTGTTTTTCAATCTAGCATTTGATTTGCTTCTCATGTTGTTCATTTCCATAATCACAGAACTCTCCGATTTATTATCTTCAAGTTACTAACAAAACTATGTGTCTCATTCTAGTATCTGAAAATTTTAAATTTGAGAACATTGTAGTTTTTAATACTTAAACTATCTAAATAATGATTTTTTTTGTTTAAAATATCCTACAAAAATTGGGGACGGTGGGTCAGTGGTTACCACTGTGGCTTCACAGCACCAGGTCCCAGATTCGATTCCAGCCTCGGGCGACTGTCTGTGACGAGTTTGCACATTCTCCCCGTGTCTGTGTAGGTTTCGTCTGGGCATTCCGCCTTCCTCCCACAGTCCACAGATGTGTAGGTTAGGTGAATTGGCCATGCTAAATTGCCAAGGTACTGAAAGGTGCACGAGTGAAAGGGAAATGGGTTACTCGTCGGACGGTCGCTGTGGACTTGTTGGGCCAACGGTCCTGTTTCCACACTGTAGGGAACTAAAAAGAAGAATCCAATTAGGATCCATATGGTGAGCAATAGCATTTTACTGCCAATCAGCTCAGGAATGTTCACATATAATATATTCTCTGAATTCAATCCTGCAAAAGAGTTTCAATAAACATTTAACACATAAACAATATGCATTTCAGAAAATCACGTACATCAGTCCTTTTTCTGTACTATGCAAGATAAAAAATTGATTTCTCCTTCAGTAAATGAAACAGATGTCATGTCCTATTGCCCTTCAGTCTCTTGATTACCTTTATTATACATCAAAATGTTGTAATTCATCTCATTATTGCTCCATCTTTTGATCAAATTAAATTTCTCCTTCCACTTCGATTGATGCACTGAGAGCTCATTTTATTTTCCTCTCGCCTAGTTATATTCAGTGTGAAATTAAAATGCTTTGAAAATATTGGTGCGTTCACTTGAAAATCGAAGTTGCAAATGTCTCACTGATCACATGTTGCTTTTAAATGTGATTCACAAAGGAATTAGAGTAAATTCTTACAACAGTGGCTTTAATTATGATCTTTAACACCCAATTGTTAATCCATTACTATATCACATAAAAAAATCTCAATGTTATTGATATCAATGCTCACACAAAATGGCACATCGATCCATACAAAGTCTTGATGATCATATAATTAATGCTGAGTAGAAGCACCTGAGTAAGTTCCTTCTTGTTTTTGAGAGCAAGCACCACAGTAAACATTTACTGATCATTCTATCCAACGAATTCAATCGTTACCTTATATTTCAGTTCAGTAATTACACAGGACATATGCAGTTAAAACCAATAGTCATTTTTTTTATTACACATGGCTGAGGACGCTAGCACCAACATATATCGAGATGTTGATGATCCTGATTCGTTACAAGTTTTAGAACAGATTCCCAGTCCAAAGTTGGCAAAACATTTCATTTTCGCTTAGTACAAATACTTTGTACTCATGTCTATTAAAAAAAAAACTTCATCTGCTTATTAAGAGAAAACACTGAAAA
>NW_025164037.1:0-1612 GCF_004010195.1 Chiloscyllium plagiosum
TATCTACTTTCCCATTTCGTGAAGCATCAGTGCATACATACCTACTTTCCCACTCCCTGAATCATCACTTTCTATATGTCTACTTTCCCACTCGCTGAATCATCAGTGTCTATATATCTACTTTCCCACACCCTGAATCATCAGAGTCTGTATATCTACATTACCACTCCCTTAAGCTTCAATGACTATATATCTACTTTCCCACTCCCTGAATCATCAGTTCCTGTATTTCTACATTCTTACTCCCTGAATCATCAATTCCTGTATATCTACTTTACCACTCCCGGAATCATCAGAATCTGTATATCTACTTTCCCACTCCCTGAATCACCAGTTCCTGTAATTTCTACATTCCTACTCCCTGAATCATCCGTTCCTGTATTTCTACTTTCCCACTCCCTGAATCATCATTGTCTATATGTTTACTTTCTCATTCCCTGAAACACTGGTGTCTAATTCTCTACTTTCCCACTCCATGTAGCATCAGTGTCTGCATATCTTCTTTCCCACAGCCTGAATCATTAGTGTCTAGACATCTACATTCTCACTCTCTGAAGCATCAGTGTTTATTTATCTACTCTCCCACTCACTGAAGCATCGGTGTGTGTATATCTGCTTTCCCATTCCCTGAAGTATCAGTACTAATATATCTACTTTCCCACTCCCTGAAGCATCGCTGTCTGTATATCTACTATCACACTCCCTGAATCATCACTTTCTTTCTGTCTACTTTCCCACTTTCTGAATCATCAGTGTCTATATATCTACTTAGCCACTCCCTGAAGTATCACTATTTGTATATCTACTTTCCCACTCTCTGAATCACCACAGTCGGTACATCTTCTTTCCCACTCCCTGAAGCATCAGTGTCGATATATCTACTTTCTCACTCCCTGAAGCCTCAGTGTCGATAGACTACTTTCTCACTCCCTGAAGCCTCAGTGTCGATAGAGCTACTTTCCCACTCCCTGAAGCATCAGTTACTGTGTATGTACTTTCCCACTACCTGAAGCATCACTGTCTGTATATCTACTTTCCCACTCCCTGTATCATCAGGGTCTGTATATCTATTTTCCCACTCTCTGAATCATCATTGTCTGTATATCTACTTTCCCACTCCCTGAATCACCAGTGTCTGTATTTTTACTGTCCGACTCCGTGAAGCTTCAGTGTCGATATATCTATTTATCGCACTCACTGAATCATCTGTGTCTATATATTTAATGTCCTACTCCCTGAATCATCAGTGTCTATATATCTACTTACTCACTCTCTGAAGCATCAGTTCCTGTATTTCTACATTCCTCCTCCCTGAATCTTCAGTTCCTGTATTTCTACTTTCCCACTCCCTGAATCATCATTGTCTATATATCTACTTTCTCATTCCCTGAAACACTGGTGTCTGCCTCTCTATTTTCCCACTCCCTGTAGCATCAGTGTCTGCATATCTTCTTTCCCACGACCTGAATCATTACTGTCTACACATAGGCATTCCCATTCACTGAAGCATCCGTTTCTGTACATACACTTTCACAATCCCTGATTCATCAGTGTCTGAATATCTACTTTCCCACTCCCGGAATCATCAGTATCTACATATCTAGTTTCCCAT
>NW_025164038.1:0-1612 GCF_004010195.1 Chiloscyllium plagiosum
CAATCTCACTGCTGTCTCCAGTGCCAGTTCTGACTTTTCTTTTTTAACCTCTGTTTGAACAAACTGCCCTGATGAGCACATTATTACTGACAATGACACATCTGCTTCACAGGTGCTTCAGTGCCTGTGAGTGGAGTGGAACTGAAAGGCGCGATAAAAGTGCATCTTTTTTCACTCGACCATTTCCATATTATTAACCTCTCTGCTCATGAAAATGGATCCTTTATATGCATTCAATCTCTCATCAATACCGAGCATGTTTCACTCACAGTTGATTTTAAATGATTTCTTGTTGGATGAGTTATCTCTGCAACTCCAGAAAAACCGTCTCAACAAATCGATATGTTCTCAGGTCTGCTCATTTCTTGACATACAGGAAACTTGCTCCAAAGAAAACATTTTCAGAGACGTGAATCTCTCCACAAAAGGAGTTTTATTTATCTCTCTACATGGTGCAAAGCAGCGGATTGTGAAAAGATTCTGGGAAAATATTGCCAATTGTCAAGTGGGAAACCTTTCACCAAGCAAAACAGAAATCCCAGCGTCGAACTTTGTGAATCTTCAGATATTCCTTGGGGCGCGGATTCAGTGGAAAATGAATGGTGAACTGGCCGGCCGGGCAGAGACAGTTTAGAAATCTTTCAGTTCTTTCGGAGGCCGGTATTTTGACTCTGATGTACTCCGGACTTGAATTGATCTGTGACATTAAAGGATTCTGAACCTGCACGTCAGGAAGTCTAATCTCATCTCAGCTCCGGGGCAATTAGAAAATGCGGGAACAGATAGGACACTGAAAGGCTGGAAATGAGGCGATCTCTGTAGGAGGATAACTGATTTCCGGTGTCATGCATGTGACTGTAAAGGGTGGGATCAGACTATTCCCATGTCTTCACCGTGAATTCCCCAGGATTTATTTCGGAAACGACATACTAATTAAAGATGATTGTCAATATGGGAGGAGCAGGCTGCAGCTTGCATTCGGGGATCATTGAAGCCATTGGCTCAACAGTCTCTGTGGCGATGTTAGTCAGTGCATTCGGCTCTTCACTGACAGGTTGCTGTTCTCCCACGACCCAGGAACAGAGCGACAGCTGTTCTCACACATTCTGTTGGTTTTTTTTGACCGCACAGTTCCTGGATTTTACCGAGTTCAGAAAAATATTCCTCATAAGGCTCGAAGGGAGAAGGTTCCGGTTTTAGGAGAGCTGGTTCCCGGTGAAATGTATGTGTCTGCAAAGTGTGAGATCAGACTATTCCCATTGTCCACAAAGAATGTTCCAGGATTCATTTTGGAAACGTCAAATAAATTGAAGACAATTTTCACTTTGCGAAGGACAGGCAAAAGCTTGAATTCACGAACAGTCTGCTTTTGGAGATCCTGCAAAGGGCCTACTACAAGGCACTCCCCAGTCTCTGTGGAGCAATTAGTCCTCTCATTTGGCTGTTAACCGAGAGGGTATACCCACGCATGGAGCGGTCGCTGTTTTTATCCATCCTACTCCTTTGCTGTGCACTTTCTGGTTTTTAATAATGTCAGTAATATGTAGCCAAACGGAAACTAAATCCAGTGAGGAAACATAAATGCGTTTTTGTATTGTTGAATGGCTCGTGA
>NW_025164039.1:0-1612 GCF_004010195.1 Chiloscyllium plagiosum
GGAGGGTGTCTGTACAGTAATGGGGAGGTGGTCTGCACAGTAATGGGGAGGGGTCTGTACAGTAATGAGGAGGTGTCTGTGTGTACAGTAATGGGGGAGGGGTCTCTGTGTACAGTAATGGGGGAGGGTGTCTGTACAGTAATGGGGAGAGTGGGGTATCCCCCTGTCCTGTATAACAGAGAGCAGGAAGCGGGGCTGGGTCCTAAGCCCGGAAATGGGAGTTGCGACAGAGGGTCCCTGCTCTGGGTCCCCCTGTCCGGGCCGGGATGGACTTTGCCTTCCCTAGTGGGCTCCGTGCAGAGCCAGCCTGCGGTCAGGAAGCTTCCAGCTCCGGGGCTCCTCTCCCCTGCAGTCCCACCCCACCCTCACCCCAAGTCCTGAAGTCACCCCGAAAGTGGTCCCCCTCTGGCTGATGCCCTGAACCTTTGCTCCAACTGCGAATAAATCCAGTCAAAAACAGACGAACAAAAAAGTTATTATTCCCTGAGGAAACCTTGGGAAAAAAAAAATCTAATTTCTCCTTGTTAAACGCACAGTTGAGGGAATCAAAGTCTGTTGCTTTGGATTAGTTTCCACCAGACCCACCCTGTCTGAAGATGCCCTTTCAAATGGAACAATAAAAGAAAATACCACACCAAGTTTTCTCTGTAATCCGGAATCACTCACGTTGCTGGGTCGGGGACATAAAACTCCACGGAAAAGCCGAAGTAGCTGCCCTGCGGTCCGCTGTACACGATGGGAGTGAGAGAATCCAGGTTGTAGGCGAGGGATCGACAGCACAGCAGCAGCGCCAGGGAGCAGTGCAGTAAGGCGGCCAGTGGCCGTCCATCCCCAGCCGCCGAGCTCATCGCTGCAAGTCCCGGACTCAGTGACACACTCCGTCCTTCATTCACAGTCACACTCCGGAACAGCCGCCAAATCCTGAGCGCTCACTGAAAGGGGAAGATTTTGAGAGAGAGAAAAAAAGGGTGTTCTTGAAAACATGAGGTCATTTGGGAGAGGAGGGGTTTGCAGAGTGTGGAACAAAGTTGGCTGCTCCTGTGCTGAGTTTGAATTGTGCCACCCCCGTCTGTTACAACACCCACAACTGCCTTTCACTTTAGTCATTGGAAAAGTTCAGGAATGCTACTGCTCAAATATGTACATGATCAGAGATCCCCGTTGTACCGGCTTCTCCTCTCTCTCTCTATACAAGGTGCTGAACTCTCTCCACTGACGGGGAGACAGACTGTGGGCAGAATGCAACTCCGAGACACAGACAGAGCTGGTCAGGAAACGCACACAAAGTCTCTCTCTCCACCTCTGACACACACACACACACAGCGTCCAGGAGAGGTCACTGCTTTCTCAGACTCAGCAGCAATGCTTGCCTGACTCGCTCTCTCCAACCGGATGTCCAGACACTGACTCCTCAACACCTACCCCCTGCCCCAACCGAGCTCTGACCGAACTCTCTCTCGTACTGGTGCCCGGTCTCACTCACTCTCTGGGAGAATGCACCGCTCGTCCCAAGCCAGAGGGAGAACGGGGAACGCCACAGATGAAAGGCTCAGTGCGGCTCCCTCAACGACAGCACACGTGGAGTCAACCCATGGACTTGGAGGTCCCAGTA
>NW_025164040.1:0-1612 GCF_004010195.1 Chiloscyllium plagiosum
CTGCTCACGGTGTTCCGGGACACACTGCTCACGCTGTTCCGGGACTCACTGCTCATGGTGTTCCTGGACTCACTGCTCATGGTGTTCCGGGACTCACTGCTCACGGTGTTCCAGGACTCACTGCTGACGGTGTTCCGGAACTCACTGCTCACGGTGTTCCGGGACTCACTGCTCACGGTGTTCCGGGACTCACTGCTCACGGTGCTCCAGGACTCAGTGCTCACGGTGTTCCAGGACTCACTGCTCACGGTGTTCCAGAACTCACTGCTCACGGTGTTCCGGGGCTCACTGCTCACAGTGTTCCATGTCTCACTGCTCAAGGTGTTCCAGAACTCACTGCTCACGATGTTCCAGGATTCACTGATCACAGTGTTCCAGAACTCACTGCTCATGTTGTTCCGCGACACACTGCTCACGGTGTTCCGGTACTCACTGCTCACAGTGTTCCGGGAAACACTGCTCAAGGTGTTCCGGGACTCACTGCTCACGGTAATCCACGACTCACTGCTCACGATATTTCCGGGTTCTCTGCTCACGGTGTTCCGTGACAAACTGCTCATGGTTTTCCGGGACTCACTTCTCACGGTGTTCTCGGACTCACTGCTCACGATATTCTGGGAGTCGCTGCTCACGGTGTTCCAGGACTCACTGCTCACGGTGTTCCAGGACACACTTCTCACAGTGTTCCAGGGCACACTGCTCACGGTATTCCGGGACACACTGCTCACGGTGTTCCGGGACACACTGCTCACGGTGTTCCGGGACTCACTGCTCATGGTGATCCGAGACAAACTGCTCACGGTGTTCTAGGATACACTGCTCACAGTGTTCCACGACTCACTGCTCACGGTGTTCCGGGACTCACTGCTCACAGTGTTCCAGGACTCACTGCTCACGGTGTTCCGGGAGTCACTGCTCACGGTGTTCCAGGACACCCTGTCCACGGTGTTCCGGGACTCACTGCTCACGGTGTTCCAGGACACACTGTCCACGGTGTTCCGGGACCCGTTTTTATGGTTTTCCGTGACTCACTGCTCACAGTGTTCTGGGACAAACTGTCCCCGGTGTTCCAGGACTCACTGATCACGGTTTTCCAGAACCAATCGCTCACGGTTTTCCGGGACACACTGCTCATAGTGTTCCGGGACTCCCTGCTCATGGCATTCCAGGACTCACTGCTCACGGTGTTCCGGGACACACTGCTCACGGTGTTCCGGGACTCACTGCTCACGGTGTTCCAGGACTCACTGCTCACGGTGTTCCTGCACTCACTGCTCACAGTGTTCCTGGACTCACTGCTCATGGTGTTCCGGGACTCACTGCTCACAGTGTTCCAGGACTCACTGCTCACGGTGTTCCAGGACTCACTGCTCACGGTGTTTCGGGACTCACTGCTCACGGTGTTTCGGGACTCACTGCTCCCGGTGTTCCGGGACTCACTGCTTATTGTGTTCCGGGACTCACTGCTCACGGTGTTCCGGGGCACACTGCTCACGGTGTTCCGGGACACACTGCTCACGGTGTTCCAGAACACACTGCTCACGGTGTTCCAGGACTCACTGCTCCCGGTGTTCCGATGCTCACTGCTTATTGTGTTCCGGGACTCACTGCT
>NW_025164041.1:0-1612 GCF_004010195.1 Chiloscyllium plagiosum
GCACAGTCCATATACACTGGCTCTCACTGCTGAACACAGTCCAATATATACTGACTCAGTCCATATACAATGGTAAGTGTTCAGCAGTGAGAGCCAGTGTATATGGACTGTGCCCTCCAGTGAGGGTCAGTGTATATGGACTGTGTGCTCCAGTGGGAGTCAGTGTATACGGACTGTGTACTCCAGTGAGGGTCAGTGTATACGGACTGTGCGCTCCAGTGAGCGTGTCCATGGTTATTTCCCGCAGAACAGTTCCAGCCTGCCTGCGTGCACTCCCATCTCAGAAGTATTCAAAGAACTCCTCTCTCTGTTCTGTTGTTGAAAAAGATGACGACCATTGGGAAGCATTTGTATAAAACTTTTGACGTTTATTGTTTATATTAAAAAGCCCTTTTCTCTCCAAAATCAGATTACAGAGATATAAAACGTAGCATTGCCAATTCTCCCTTAAAGGTTCAAGTGCTCGCTCTATGATGGTGCAGAGAGTTCCCATCGACCCTCAGAACACCCTTCCGAGCTCTTCATTATTGGCGTCAATTGATTTTGTGACTGCAGACCTGACTTTGGCCTGTGGGTGTGAAGAGAGAATGATCTGCAGCACATTCCTAATCTCCCAGCCGTATCGTGTATGAGTGCTAACATCGGCAGACAAAGCAAAATCTAACCTTATTAAAAAAAAACAAATAGTATTTTCCTGAAATTATATTTATATATGTAAAACCGAGAGACTGCTCATGGGTGGGGAGAGAGAGAGGCTGGTCAGTACAGATTGGCTGTAACTGGACGGGAGGGGGGGTTGGTGAACACACACACACAGACACCGACACACTGGGAGTGAGAGATAAATGGACATGGAAACTGACAGAGAGAGAGAGAGAGAGAGACACATACACACACAGACAGGACAGGGAGTGAGAGATAGCTTGACTTGGAAACAGAGAGAGAGAGAGAGAGAGAGACACACACACATAGAAGAGAGGGCAGGGAGGGAGAGACAGATACAAACAAACTACTACCCTCACAGAGGCTGGTTCATCCAACATAGACATACTTCCAGATAGAAAAGGACAGACGCAAGAGAACGCAGTTATTAAATGAGGGACACGTACGAGAGAGAGAAAGAGAGAGTTCGAAGAGACCCAGATGAAAGGGACAGATACTCTTCACACAGTTTCAAGAGGCAGTCGATCATGGAGGAGCTAACAGAGATGGTGAGGTGCAGGGTGATGGACGGATAGAGTCAGGTAGCCAGTGAAAGGGTGACTGAAGGATGGGGCAACAGTGGGGAGGAGAGAGGAGGCAGGGAGATGAGAGTGAGTGCACAGCAACGTGTAGGGCCCAAAGAATGGTACAGGGGCTGAGACTGAGAGACTTGGTCACAGTTGGGTACACACGTGCACAGTGGGCCAGGACTGGGGGGGGGGGGGGGAGCACCGGGCGGAGAATCCTCAGACTGGGCCCACAAGCCTCCGTGAAACCCGTGCCCACAAATACGGGCAGAGAGCCAATCGAGGCCCCTTCCCCACGATGCTCACAGCAAAGTGAGGATCGGGAAACTACAGTCAGGCAGTGAGAGAGAAGTTGGGGGGAGCTCAGTCACTGGGTTCGCAGA
>NW_025164042.1:0-1612 GCF_004010195.1 Chiloscyllium plagiosum
AGGAATGATGGAGGGAACGGGTCTTGCAGAAACTTGACACGGGTGGGGACAGGAAGATGTTCCTGACTGTGAGGTTTGTTTGGATTCGTGGTCGTGTTTGAGGATAATGCATTGCAGGCGGAGACTGGTGGGGTGGTAGGACGACATAGGACACTCTTTTCTTATTGTGGATGGAGGGAGTGTGTTCAGAGTGGTGGTACGGGAAAGGAGGAGGTGCGGTGGAGGGCTGTATGGATATTCAAAACAGGTCGACACCTGGGATGCTTGCGATTGGGATGTGTCTGCATCCAAGCAAATGCAGCGGACTTGGAGCAATTGTGAGATTGGGATGGAGTTATTGCAGAATACGGGGTGGGTGGAGGTGCAGTTCAGGTAGTTATGGGTATCTATAGTAGACGTCCGTTTGAATTCTGTCACTGGAGATGGAAATGGGATGGTCGTGGAAGTTGTAGGAGGGCTGTGAGAATGATCAAGTGAATTTCATAGCGGTGTGGAAGTTGTGGGTGAAGTCGATGTTCTGTTCTAGGTCAGCCTGAGTGTAAGACGCTGTATAGATGCAGCCATCGATGTAACCGTGGAAGAGTTCGGGTACAATACCTGTGAAAATGCTGAAGCAGGAATGTTTGATATGACCGGCAAATAGACAGGCACAACTGGGATGCATACACGTACCCATGGCTGGGGACCTATCACAGTCAAGATCAGATACAATGTTTCAATAAGGTACGCACACACCCACACGCCACACAGCAGATCGAGTTCAGTCTTCTGCTTCCTTTGAGCTCACAGCATATCAACGAAGATATCCAAGGGATGCTACACTTCTCACTTATCAAGAAACCAGGCTGAAAAGACATTGCTTTGCAGAAGATCGAGGTATTTAATAAATGCCAAAAGAGGTCATTTGCAAAAGAAGCAAAGGTGAAGTGAGGTAAAAGTTCTTCACTTAGCAAATATTTGGTGTATGGAATGTGATGTCTGGGAATATGGTGGAGGCAGGTTCAATCGAGGCATTCAACAAGGCATTGCATGATCACTTGGAGAAAAATGATGTGAAATGATATGGGGAGAGAAAAGCAAGAGATTAACATTAGCAATGATGCTCATTTAGAAGGCAGTGCAGGCACAACGGGCCAAATGGTCTCTTTCTGCACTTCTGTGATTATGCGTGATATCAGACCTCACAACAGCATAAGACCAGTGATAGTGAATTGATAGCCAGTTCACTTTGTTCTTGTTCCTCTGTTCCATTGCCTCGGGAAACGGAAATACCATTGAAATTGAAATTGGGTGAGGTATATCTCCAGTAAAGGGTCTTTAGTCAAATATCATTTTACTTGCCATTTATTAATTGCAGTAGAACCTTCCAATTTGTCCTGTTGGATTGTATTTTTACATCAAAGAAGCTCACATTTGAATTTTTCATGTTTCTTGCAATATTCGAGACACACATTTTGCATAAATTTCGGTTTGACTAAATGCGTTTCTCGCTACTTTTGTTTAGTTTCCAGAGCAATGACCCGGGAGATTTATGAATAAAATTGAATCTGTAGATCCGAGGAAACCAAACTGCGCAATACAGGGACTGGAGTAAGTAGCAGAATGCGACACG
>NW_025164043.1:0-1612 GCF_004010195.1 Chiloscyllium plagiosum
GGTTATTAGTCCGTGATGTGTACCTACACCACAATGTTATTAGCCCATGATGTGTCCCTACACCACAGTGTTCGTAGTCCTATATCACGGTGTTATTAGTCCATGATGTGTACCTTCACCACAGTGTTAGTCGTCCTACACCACAGTGCTATTAGTCCATGATGTGTACCTACACCACAGTGTTATTAGTCCTGTACCACAGTGTTATTAGTCCGTGCTGTGTACCTTCACCACTGTGTTTTTAGTCCTATACCACAGTGTTATTAGTCTGTGATGTGTATCTACAACACTGTGTTATTAGTCCATGATATGTACCTATACCACTGTGTTTTTAGTCCTATACCACAGTGTTATTAGTCCATGATGTGCACCTATACCACTGTGTTTTTAGTTCCTATACCACAGTGTTATTAGTCCATGATGTTTTTAGTCCTATACCACAGTGTTATTAGTCCATGATATGTAGCTACAGCACAGTGTTATTAGTCCTTGATGTGTACCTATACCACTGCGTTTTTAGTCCTATACCACCGTGTTATTAGTCCGTGCTGTGTACCTCCACCACTGTGTTTTTAGTCCTATCCCACCATGTTATTAGTCCGTGTTGTGTACCTTCACCACTGTGTTTTTAGTCCTATACCACAGTGTTATTAGTCCTATACCACAGTGTTATTAGTCCGTGATGTGTACCTGCACCACAGTGTTATTAGTCCGTGATGTGAACCTGCACCATTGTGTTATTAGCCCATGATGTGTACCTGCACCACAGTGTTATTAGTCCGTGATGTGTACCTACACCACAGTGTTATTAGTCCTATACCACAGTGTTATTAGTCCGTGATATGTACCTGCACCATTGTGTTATTAGCCCATGATGTGTACCTACACCACTGTGTTATTAGTCCGTGATGTTTACCTGCACCATTGTGTTATTAGCCCATGATGTGTACCTGCACCACAGTGTTATGAGTCCTGTACCACAGTGTTATTAGTCTGTGATGTGTATCTACACCACAGTGTTATTAGTCCATGATATGTAGCTACACCACAGTGTTATTAGTCCGTAATGTGTACCTACACCACAGTGTTATTAGTCCTATACCCTAGTGTTATTAGTCAGTGATGTGTAGCTACACCACTGTGCTATTGGTCCGTGATGTGTACCTACACCACAGTGTTATTAGTCCTATACCCTAGTGTTATTAGTCACTGATGTGTAGCTACACCAATGTGCTATTGGTCCGTGATGTGTACCTACACCACAGTGTTATTAGTCCGTGATGTGTACCTACACCACAGTGTTATTAGTCCTATACCACAGTGTTATTAGTCTGTGATGTGTATCGACAACACTGTGTTATTAGTCCGTGCTGTGTACCTCCACCACTGTGTTTTTAGTCCTATACCACAGTGTTATTAGTCCGTGATGTGTACCTACACAACAGTGTTATTAGTCTGTGATTTGTACCTATACCAGTGGTATTAGTCCGTGATGTGTAGCTGCACCACAGTGTTATTAGTCCGTGCTGTGTACCTTCACCACTGTGTTTTTAGTCCTATACCACAGGGTTATTAGTTCGTGATGTGTACCTACACCACAGTGTTATTAGTC
>NW_025164044.1:0-1612 GCF_004010195.1 Chiloscyllium plagiosum
GCACAGATAACACATCATTCACAATATTTTCAGGGGTAATGAGTAAAGCCCTTCGTGTACCAGTGCGCCGAAATACTGTCGTACATCCCCCCTTTTGACATATGGTCCTCACTGTGTTTTTTGGCATAGAATGGGAATAATGATCGCAGTAGACAGGGTTTACCAATGGGGCCACACCACACCCATTCCCTCATTCTGCACCCTGCCGTTGTCAATTCACGCTTCTCTTCCGGCGTGGCCTGCGACTGTAACTCCCATAAGTCTGCTTTGCATTACAAATATTTGATATACACATGTCAACCGATCACTTGCATGCTGCTGGGCTGCCGTCCTTACGGCTGAGTTTGCGTTCGCATTGTCTTAAGAAAGGGAATCATTATTTTCGTGTGGGACAAACATTTACAGACAGCGATTGATTTAGACGAAAGGACCGCTTCCAGGGTTTTCTAGTATCGGTCAAGAAGCCTCTGTGTTTCCACAGGGTTCCAAAATTATGTACAACCCCGAATGCATATCTGCTGTCAATGTAAATATTCGCTATACTTCTCTCAGCCAATTTACATGCCTCAGTCAAGAGAATCAGCTCTGCTGCTTGAGCTGACAGATGAGGAGGGAGTGTTCCATTTTGACTACCTCGTGGGCAGTTACTACAGCATACCAAACACAATTCTGGCCTGTCTGTTTGGTCCTGAATCCTGACCCATCCACAAAAACGCCAGATCCTAATTCTGAATGTTTGAATCCTGCACGTCTGGCCTTGTGGTGCAAATTTCATTAGTTACAGCGATACAGTCATGTGAGTCTCCGTCTCCTTCTGTGGGGAGAAGGCTAGCAGCATGAAGGACGTTGCATCTCTTTATTGTAATGTTGGCATCTCCAATCGCGCAGTATTGTATCTGAGCCAAAGTGCTGCCAACATGTGTGCTGTGTTTTGCTTGAAAGAGAGTAAGCATGCATGTGGGACCAGGATGGTTAATTCACCACCGACTGTGTCCCTTTAGGCTACAACAAACGTTTTCAGCTGCAGCCGCGACTCGCAGGCATTGAGGCAATCCTGCTGCTACGGGGTCCACGTTTAGCCGAAATGTAAGCTACCTACCTCAATTTTCTCACAGTATCCTGCATCAGCACAGATGTCATGCAGCCACGCTTCTCATCTACCGTTTTTACAAAAGGCTTGTTTGGGTTCGGAATCCCCAGTGTAGGTGAAGATTGGAATGCCATTTTCAATTCAACTACAACCGTCTCTGGTTCTGCAATTCTTAGCCATGGGAAATGGGGTGGGGGGGACTCAAGTGTTGTGTAATGTGGGATTAAAATTCTACAGTAGGAGCGCATGACCAAAAAGGATAGCAATTGTTTCTTAGTGTGAGGCTTTGAAATTTGCTGGATCGATTGAACTCTGTCTTGACCAATGGCCTTCCCTTGTTCAGATAAGAATTGACCTAATAACTTCACCTGTTGTTGCACAAATTCTAGTTTTGTGAAACTAGCTTTGTGCACATCCCTGGGTAGATGGCAGAGCAACGCAAGTGTATCTTTCTCACATTGTTCCTCTGTTGGTGCTGGTATTAAGCAATCGTCTACATACTGCAGAAGCGCTGACCCCGGG
>NW_025164045.1:0-1612 GCF_004010195.1 Chiloscyllium plagiosum
ATGGTAGGAAGATCGTATGAGGAAAGGCTGAGGTAATTGGGGTTGTTTTCATTGGAGAAAAGAAGGTTTAGGGGTGACTTGATAGAGGTGTACAAGATGATTAGGGGTTTAGATAGGGTTGACCATGAGAACCTTTTTCCACGTATGGAGTCAGCTATTACGAGGGGGCATAGCTTTAAATTAAGGGGTGGTAGGTATTGGACAGATGTTAGGGGTAGATTCTTTACTCAGCAAGTCGTGAGTTCATGGAATGCCTTGCCAGTAGCCGTGGTAGACTCTCCCTCTTTATGGGCATTTAAACGGGCAGTAGATAGGCATATGGAGGATAGTGGGCTAGTGTAGGTTAGGTGGGCTTGGATCGGCGCAACATCGAGGGCCAAAAGGCCTGTACTGCACTGTATTTTCTATGTTCTATGTTCTATGCAGTACATTCATGAACCAGATGGGTTTTTCAAACAGTTGGCAATGGTCCCATGGTCATCATTAGATTCTTAATTCCAGATTTGTATTGAATTCAAACTCCACCACCTGCCATGACAGGAATCGGACACAGGTCCCCAGAACATTGGTTGTGTCTCTGGGTTAACACCGCCAGGCCATCACCCTCCCCCATTGTTCTTCTGATGAAAGTGCAGCATGCAGTTGTTCCCTTCCTCAAAGTAAAGGCCGGAAAGGTATTGTATACCAACATCGACTCTCTGAACTTACAGGTGGGTAGATAATCCTTCACATGTCAAAGTGTCCTTGTCGATACAGGTGTCACATCACACAGTCTCACCCAGGCAACCTCCTGATTCCTGATGGGGGATTATATCAGAGCTAACATACCTGTAACCACCATCATTGACAATCCAATGTTGATTTCTCGTCTAAGTGTCAGTGTATTTGTGAATGTTTTTACCACAGTACGTTACTGACTCTAGTGGCAATTATGAATCTCTGAGGCAGAATGAAAATGCACTTACTTATGTTTGTAACAGCTCCTGATGTAATTAATCCTCATATTATGAACTCACTGCTGTTTTTATGACTGCTGGAAGGCTCTGCCACGCCTATGTCCAATCTAACACTGTTTCTCATCCCAGCACACCCATCTGTTTATCAGGAAATCTTGGCAAAGAATACATCAGTTATAAAATGATACGCCACGGTTATTATTAAAGTTTCTAAAGTTTCTATTAATTTCTATTGAATGCTGCCTTTGTAGCAGTATCATTTGGACATGAATTATCGACTTGATGCTGCAGAAAAAGGAAATGAAATATTTTGAAATGTTTTAATATGGCAAGTCAGCAGGTAATAGTCAGGGTTTGCATTAGGCAGTGCCTCTCTCTTTTAGTATTATAAACATTACAAACGATTCAAATTGTTTTGCCCTACATTTTTGTAATTTTTAATAAAAACCGTAGAGCTTCCACACTCTGTTTTCTAATAAAATATTTATTCTTGGGATAAAGATGTTACTGGCCAGGCTGCTATTTGTTGCTCAGTTGTCTAGGAAGCTGGCAGTGATGCACTTTCTCAAACTGCTTTGGTCCTTGGCACAATTCCCACAAATTTTCATACCAGGTGCATGGTCCTCTGAGTTGAAACTTTATTGCTGGAACAGCAC
>NW_025164046.1:0-1612 GCF_004010195.1 Chiloscyllium plagiosum
GATAGTAAAGTTTACAATACTCTCCATGCTGGGTAGATAGTGCAGTTTACTGAACAACACACTATCATGGTCTGCACAGCTCTCCATGCTGGGCTGTCATCTTGTCCCAGTTTATGTTGTTTGTGGTGATCTGTGAAGCAGATGCAGAATTTGATGTAACAAACCATTCCAGCTGATCTGACAATGCCTTTATTCAATGTTCTCATTCTTGTCATTTTACTCTCGAAGGTCTTACTTCTCCAGTTAGTCCCACTGCCTTGTCTGATTCCCCATATTTCCACAACATTTTCTCAGTTAATTAACTGTCTGTTTCTGTCTTAAATGTTAATTTCTCTGTCCCTCTGTATCTTTCCCTGTCTTGGGTTTTGGTTCATTAGTGTATTGAGTGCTGGCATTGTGTGGCTCAGATAGAATGAAATGGTGTGTGTCAGGCTGTTGTTCACTTCCCAGTGTGTCCCATGTTTTGATCTATGGACAGGGGTGTTTCAGAAGCAATGAGACACGGCTTTGTAACTTGGTCTGTATCTGTGTTTGTCATGCTCAGGTGACCTTGTGATCAGTAACATGAGGACGCCCCTTTCATAAAGAACCGGTCTGCTAAATTGTGTGACACTGGAGTCTCTTTTTATAAAAGGTTATTTTCTCCTTATGTTTTTTTTTTAAATAAGAGGTCTTAAAGGCCAAACCGCCTACTGAAACAGGCTCAAGTACATAACGTAAGAGGCTTTTAGCGTTTTTAATAAATAGAAGTAACAATGGCCAGCTCGCACAGACCAGGTTTTTCTAGTTTTTTTTTTCTTGTAGCTCGAAGAATCACCAGATGTTTGTGGTCCCAGGAGGTTTGGAAATTTTAATAATATATCCCTAGCTGCTACTCTCCCTGAAACATTTCTTAATTTTATTTCCTCCTGGACTGGAGAACTGTATACAAGAAAGTATGTTGAATGCTCCTTTTTGCCAAGGGGTGTGTTTAGGTGATGTTAGTATATTGGGACAGTTCATTTGTAGAAGATACTGTATCCATTATGCGGTTAAGGTTTCCAATAGTTAAGCTTTTCTAAATTCCTCTTCATTTTGTATGGATTTTCTTTGGACTGTTTAAGTATATTGTGTTTTAATTAATTTGGTTTGACTAGTAGCATCACATCTGGAACACCCACTTCACATCTACCTTTAAAATAAGAAAAGGTTGGCATCCAAGCCACCTTCTTAAACTAGTTTGAGGCAGTCTGGTTGGTCCATTGCAAACTGGGATGTTTGTTCTGTTCTAAATCAATAATACCAAATTAGGTTTAGAATTAAAATCCCTCCAGTGTGGAAAAAGACCATTCAACCCAACAAGTCTACACCGAGCCTCCGAGGAGTAACCTACTCAGACCCATTCCTCTACCCTATTATTACACATTTTTCCTGACTAAGGCACCTAACCCACACATCCCTGAAAACTACGAACAATTTAGCATGGATAATTCACCTGACATGTACATCTTTAGATTGTGGGAGGAAACCAGAGAATCCAGAATAAACTCATGCAGACACTGGAGAGTATGCACCGGGAGATTAATGGGTTCAAAGGTCACATATGGTAGTTGTTAGTGTTTTTTGTTCCGGA
>NW_025164047.1:0-1612 GCF_004010195.1 Chiloscyllium plagiosum
AGTGAAGCACTCCAGGAAAAGTGTTCTGGAGGTTGTATCACAGTGATGCACTCCGGGAAAAGTGTTTTAGGGCTAGTATCACAGTGAAGCACTCCAGGAAAAGTGTTTTGGAGTTAGTATCACAGTGTCGCACTCCAGGAAATGTGTTTTAGGGTTAGTATCACAGTGACTCACTCCAGGAAAAGTGTTCTGGAATTAGTATCACAGTGATGCCCTCCAGTAAAATTGTTTTGCAGCTAGTATCACAGTGAAGCACTCCAGGAAAAGTGTTCTGGAGTTAAAATCACAGTGACGCACTCCAGGAAAAGTGTATTAGGGTTAGTATCACAGTGATGCACTCCAGGAAAAGTGTTTTAGGGTTAGTATCACAGTGAAATACTCCAGGAAAAGTGTTCTGGTGTTAGTATCACAGTGAAGTACTCCAGGAAGAGTATTTTGGCGTTAGTATCACAGTGAAGCACTCCAGGAAAAGTGTTCTGGAGTTAGTATCACAGTGAAGCACTCCAGGAAAAGCGTTTTCGGGTTAGTCTCACAGTTAAGCACTCGAGGAAAAGTGTTCTGGAGTTAGTATCACAGTGAAGCACTCCAGGCAGACTGTTTTGTTGTTCGTTTCACAGTGAACCACTCCAGGAAAAGTGTTTTGGAGTTAGTATCACAGTGAAGCACTCCAGGAAAAGCGTTTTCGGGTTAGTCTTACAGTTAAGCACTCGAGGAAAAGTGTTCTGGAGTTAGTATCACAGTAAAACACTCCAGGAAAAGTGTTTTGGAGCTAGTATCACAGTGAAGCACTCCAGTAAAAGTGTTTTGGTGTTAGTATCACACTGAAGCACTCAAGGAAAAGTGTTTTAGGGTTAATATCACAGTGAAGCACTCCAGGAAAAGTGTTTTGGAGCTAGTATCACAGTGAAGCACTCCAGGAAAAGTGTTTTGGACTTAGTATCACAGTGATGCACTCCAGGAAAAGTTTCTTAGGGTTAGAATCACAGTGACGCACTCCAGGAAAATGTTCTGCAATTACTATCACAGTGAAACACTCCAGGAAAAGTGTTCTGGAATTAGTATCACAGTGATGCACTCCGACCAAAGTGTTTTAGGGGTGGTATCACAGTGAAGCACTCCAGGAAAAATGTTTTAGGGTTAGTATCACAGTGAAATACTCCAGGAAAAGTATTCTGCCGTTAGTTCACAGTGAAGCACTCCAGGAAGAGTGTTTTGGAGTTCGTATCACAGTGAAGCACTCCAGGAAAATTGTTCTGGAGTCAGTGTCACAGTGAAGCACTCCAGGAAAAGTGTTTTGGAGCTGGTATCGCAGTGAAGCACTCCTGGAAAAGTGTTTTGGAGTTAGTATCACAGTGAAGCACTCCAGGAAAAGTGTTTTAGGATTAGTATCACAGTGAAGCACTCCAGGAAAAGTGTTCTGGAGTTAGTATCACAGTAAAACACTCCAGGAAAGGTGTTTTAGGGCTTGTCCCACAGTGAAGCACTCCAAGGAAAAGTGTTTTCGAATTAGTATCACAGTATCACAGTACACAGTGATACACAGCAAGGAGGGGACATGAAATGTCCTTAGTCGGTAGGCTTAGGGAAAACCCTAAGGCTTTCTATAGGGTTG
>NW_025164048.1:0-1612 GCF_004010195.1 Chiloscyllium plagiosum
GTTTTCAGAATGCTGTTCTCTGTTCTGGTCAGACTGTACACAGGGTTCCTGTTACTGGGGAGTATTTCATGATTTCAGAATGCTGCTCTCTGTTCTTGTCAGACTGTTCACAGGGTTCCTGTTACTGGGGAGTGTCTACAATTTTCAGAATGCTGTTCTCTGTTCTTGTCAGACTGTACACAGGTTTCCTGTTACTGCGGAGTGTTTGATGTTTTCAGAATGCAGTTCTCTGTTCTTGTCGAACTGTACACAGGGTTCCTGTTACTGGAGAGTGTTGGATATTTTCAGAATGCTGTTCTCTCTTCTGGACAGACTGTACACAGGGTCCTTGTTACTGGGGAGTGTTTGATGTTTTCAGAATGCTGTTGTCTGTTCTGGTCAGACTGTACACAGGGTTCCTGTTCCTGGGGAGTGTCTACAATTTTCAGAATGCTGTTCTCTGTTCTGGACAGACTGTGCACAGGTTTCCTGATACTGGGGAGTGTTTCAAATTTTTATATTGCTGTTCTCTCTTCTGGTCAGACTGTGCACAGGTTTCCAATTACTGGGGAGTGTTTGATGTTTTCAGAATGCTGTTCTCTGTTCCTGTCAGACTGTACACAGGGTTCCTGTTACTGCAGAGAGTTTGATATTTTCAGAATGCTGTTCTCTGTTCTGGTCAGACTGTACACAGGGTTCATGTGACGAGGGAGTATTTGATAGTTTCTGAATGTTGTTCCCTGTTCTTGTCAGACTGTACACGGGGTTCTTGTTACTGGGGAGTGTTTGATGTTTTAAGAATGCTGTTCTCTGTTCTGCACCGACTGTACACAGGTTTCCTGTTACTGGGGAGTTTTTGATGTTTTCAGAATGCTGTTCTCTGTCCTTGTCAGACTGTACACAGGGTTCCTGTTACTGGAGAGTGTTGGATATTTTCAGAATGCTGTTCTCTGTTCTTGTCAGACTGTACACAGGGTTCCTGTTACTGTGGATCATTTCATGTTGTCAGAATGCTGTTCTCTGTTTTTGTCAGACTGTACACAGGGTTCCTGTTCCAGTGAGTATTTCATGATTTCAGAATGCTGCTCTCTGTTCTGGGCAGACTGTACACAGGTTTCCTGTTACTGGGGTGTGTTTGATGTTTTTAGAATGCTGTTCGCTGTTCTTGTCAGACTGTACACAGGGTTCCTGTTACTGGGGAGTGTTTGATATTTACAGAATGCTGTTCCCTGTTCTGGATAGACTGTAGACAGGGTTCTTGTTACTGGGGAGTGTCTGATATTTACAGAATGCTGTTCTCTTTTTTGGTCAGACTGTACACAGGGTTCCTGTTCCTTGGGAGTGTTTGATGTTTTCAGAATACTGGCATCTGTTCTGGACAGACAGTACACAGGGTTCCTGTTCCTGGGGAGTGTTTGAGGCTTTCAGAATGCTGTTTTCTGTTATGGACAGAACCTGTACACAGGTTTGCTCTCACTGTGGAGTGTTGGATGCTTTCTGAATGCTGTACTCTGTTCTTGTCAGACTGTACACAGGGTTCCTGTTACTGAGGAGTGTTGGTGCTTTCAGAATGCTGTTCTCTGTTCCTGTTGGACTGTACACTGGGTTCCTGTTACTGGGGAGTGTTGGATGC
>NW_025164049.1:0-1612 GCF_004010195.1 Chiloscyllium plagiosum
CCATGTTGAGGCCATTCAGCTCTTCAAACGTGCTGATTTGATGGTTTTCTCGGCTGATCTGATGCTTTTCTCAGCTCCATGTTACAGGAGCTTTCAGTCATTCAACCCTCTGGGTTCCTGTCACTGTCCAGACGGCACTGAGGCACTTTTACCCCAGTTTTCTTCAAGCGCCTGTTTTAGAGCATTTCCCATGGAACACACTCTCCTAACAGTATATTCCATCGATTATACACTTTCATGCAACGTTCAGCATGCTTTACACAGACCAAACAAAAACCTACGCATATTTTATGATTATAGATATCCAATCACACTTCGTAAGTCTGGTTATTTCACTTGACTCACCTTAATGATAATAAACCAAAAACAACTTCTAAACACGTCTTTTTATAAAATACAATTTCGAGCAGAGAACCGTTATCTGAATTGTACCACTTTCCTTCTTATAAATGATTCTCTTGCCCTTTGTGGCTGTTTCTGTGTGTAGCAGTTACGCAGTCTCCCACTCAGTTGGCTGGACGGCAGGTTTGTGATGTAGAGGGAGGCCAACAGCGCAGGTTCAGTTCCTCACACTGACAGAGATTACCATGAAGGAGACGCTCTCTCACCCTCACCCCATCACCCGAGGTGTGGTGATCCTCAGGATAAACCACCATGAGTGGTCTCTCTAATGAGAGTTCTTTGAGACTCTATTCTATCAATGTTAGTATTTTAATATTTTTAACAATATCTTTATTTAAAAAGAGTTTCTTAATATTATAATAAGCCAATAACAACACAACTCAAATAACTGATCAAAATTACACCTATGTGCATGTACGTACAAAACAAGTTAAAAATACTAAACGGACAGAATAAAAAACAAACATAAACAATAAATAATGAATAAATAATGCAGCTCAGAGTAACAAAATGATAGCTCTCGTTCTTCAAGAGAATTAAATGATATCCATTTTTATATACATTATTCTTCCTCTTTGGATATAAGATTCATTAGATAATATCGTCAGGGCTGTATAAAAGCCTTTCTGAGAGTGGCAGATAAGCCTGTATCACGGGAATCCAAAAAGGTCTGTCATGTCTTATATAAATTTCTGTTTTTTGGTGCACCATGCTAGTGAGAAAGTCTAAAGGGATATTCTCCATGAAGTGCTTACGACAACCCAACAGACCCGGGGGCCGCCGGCGGGGTGGAGAGTAGGGGGGTGGGGGGAGTGGTTTCAGACATCCAACACAACAGAATGTTTTTCCGAACACAGAAAGTAAGGATATTTTTACACATGTGCATCTGTGTAAAGAACCCTGGGCACGCCCAGGAAAAGAGAAACCAGCTCCATCTCCAGTTCAGTCCCCTCGACCCACTCTATCATACCTGACACAGAGCTCCAAAATATATGAAGCCTGCAACAGGACCACAAGCAATGAGTAAAAGTGCCTGTAGTCATTCTGCATTTCGGACATGCGGAAGATAATCCCACTTTGAATATTGAGAGATAATCTGGGGTCAGATAGACCCTATGAAGAGTTTTCAACTGCATGGAATGGGTGCTATTACAGATGAAATCTTTCGAACATTTTGACAAATATCATTCCATGTCTCCGAAGTGTTCTG
>NW_025164050.1:0-545 GCF_004010195.1 Chiloscyllium plagiosum
GAGATTGAGCTGGAGAAAAAAAATTAGCTGGATTATAGTGAGAAAGAGGGAGGTGGGACCAATTGGGGATGTGTGTTTCCTCGATTGAGCAATATGGGAATAGTGGTATTCCCAGGGATCTGTGCTGGGACCTCAGCTTTTAATGATATTTCTCAATAACTTAGATGAACGCATAGAAAGCCATATATCTAAGGTTGCTGACCACACTGACTGAGGGGAGGGAGGGTGGAGGACAGGGAGGGTGGAGGACATGGAGGAGGTTGAGAACAAGTATGAGAATTTTAAAATCAGATGTTGATGGACCAGGAGCAAATGTCGGTCAGCGAGCACGGTGTGGGATGGGAGAATGGGACTTGGTGTGAGTTCAGATACAAGCAGCACAGTTTGGGCACTGAGCTGAAGTTTATGAAGTTCACTGGCTATGATACAGTTCAGGACAACATTGGAATGGTCACGTTTGGAGTCCAAAAGACTTGGCTGAGATTTTCAGTGGCAGATCTTTGTAATATGGGGGATATAAGGCTCAGATCATTCTCAGAAATGAA
>NW_025164050.1:551-1612 GCF_004010195.1 Chiloscyllium plagiosum
TGGAGTTTGTACTGGGAGCTGAAGAGGACAGCTTTGATCTTCCCAATATGTTTCACATTGAGCCTGGCTCCTCAGTCCTGACTGCTCTTAGCTGCTGTGATTGTCACTGATTGGACACTTATTATTAGAGATTCTGACCACAGCAGAAAGCCCCAGTGCAAAAAATAACTGCAAAGACTGTCAGCTCGCAAAGTTGAAACTTCACTGAGAGAGCAAGTGAAAGAAGGAGTTCGGAGCAGCTGGATGTTTGTTACTGAGACGGGAGAAAACTGTGAACCGTCTGCACTCCCTGGAATCTGACAGCACAGGAGGCTGGTTCTGGGATTTTTCTTTTCAGAAACAGCACAGTAATGGAAAAAAGGACAGTCACTCTCTCACAAACACACACGCCTGCACTCGCATTCATTGGTAGATAAGCTGCCTGGGCTGGGGAATGGAGTTCAGGACCTTGAACATTCCCTCTGCCCTCCTGAAGGACTCTTCATTTGTTTTTATATATTCACTCATTGGATGTGGGCGTCACTGGCTGGGTCAGCATTTGCTACCCGTCCCTAGTTGCCCTTGAGAAGATACTGCCTTCTTGAACCGCGAAAGATCACGTGCTGTATGTTGACCCACAATGTCCTTAGGGACGCAATTCCAGGATTTTGACCCACTTACAGTCATGGAACAGTGATATATTTCCAAGTCAGGATGTTATGTGCCTTGGAGATGAATTTGCAGACATGCTGTTCCCATATCTCTGCTGCTCTTGTCCTTCTAACTGGAGCTGTTCATGTGTTTGGAAGGTACCAAAAGAACTGCAGCTGCTGTAAATCAGAGACAAAAACAGAAATTGCTGGAAAGCTCAGCAGGTTTGGCAGCATCTGTGAAGAGAAATCAGAGTTAACGCTTTGGGTCACGTGACCCTTCGTACTTGAGATTTTCCAACAATTTCTATTTTTGGGTTTGGAAGGTGTTGTATGAGGATCTTTGGTGAATCTCTGCAGTGTATCTTATAGATAATACACACTGCTGCAACTAAGTGCCAATGGTGGTAAGATGGATGCTTTGTGGATGTG
>NW_025164051.1:0-1612 GCF_004010195.1 Chiloscyllium plagiosum
AGCATTTACAGAGAGTGAGGGACTTGTCTGAACGCTGGTCACTGTTTAATGCAGAAAACATAATTTGTACATAGCAATATCGCACAATCGTAAATGAGATTATGAGCATGTTCAGTGATGTTTCAGGGATGAATATTGACCTGAAGTCAACCCAAAGAGAAAGCAAATGGGTTCCGTTGCACAGAACGTGAGAAAATGAAAGGCACAGGAGAAGGTGGGATTCGTGGTTAGTGATGGGTTTGATTGTTGCCAGAAAATAAAAGGAAGGATCAGAATTTGTGAATGTCATATTGTAATAAGGCAATACAGAAGTGCAGGGGAACTTGACAGTAGAAATAACTTAAAGTCTTTGTATGATAACGCATGAAGCATTTGGAATAAGGTAGACAGAGTGATGCCACAGATTGAGGTTCCCAAGGACTTTAAAATCATTAAAGTGACGCAGGGCTCAGGAGAGGTTAATAAAGTTCCCAGAATAATTAATAGGACATAGATTATGGAAAGGGTCAGAAAATTAATTTTAGGCATAGTGCATAAGGGGACAACTATGAAAAGGAGGGCAGTCAATGCAGGACTGAGGGTGTTGTACCTGAATGCAGGGAGTATCCGAAATGAGGTAAATGAGCTTATAGCGCAGATTGGAATTGGCAGGTATGATGTTTTGAGTATCACAGAGATGTGGCTGTAAGGGGTTGAGGGCTGGGAATGAAATACACAAGGATGCACATCCGATTGACAGGACATGCTGATGGGCTGATGGGGGTGGGGTTACCTTCTTGGTAAGAAATGAAATAAGATCAATCACAAGAAGGGATTTAGAGGTGGAATGCATTCAATCTGTGTGGGTGGAGTTGAGGAGTCGCAAGGGAGAAAGAGTATGATGAGAACTTTGCACAGCTCCCCCCCAGCAGTTGTCAGGATATGAGGAAGAAAATAAATCAGGAGATAGAGAAGGATGTAATAAAGACCCTGCTACAATAGTCATTAGGGACTTCAATATGTAGGTAGACTGGAAAATTAAGTTGTTTGGGGATGTCAAGGGAAGGGATTAATGGAATGTCTACGAGATGGTTTTTGGAGTAGCTTGTGGTAAAGTTCACTATGGAACAGGCAATTCTGGATTGGGTGATGTGTAATGAAGCAGACCTGATTAGGGAACTTAGGGTGAAGGAATCCCTTGCGGGCATTGACCATAATATGACAGAATTCACCCTGCAGTTTGTGACAGAGAATCTGGAGTCAGTTGTACCGGTAATGCGATTAACTTAAAGAAACTACAAAGACATGAGGGAGGAGCTGGCCAGAGTTGATAAGAAGGGAAGCTGAGCATAAGAGAGAATGGAGCAGCAATGGCAGGAGTTTCTGGGGGTAATTTGGGAGGCAGAGCAGGAATCCAACCCAAGGAAGAAGAAAGATACTGGGTGGAGTCCAAGACAACCATGGCTGATGAGAAAAAACATGCAATGTGGCGGAGATTATTGGGAAGCCAGAGGATTGGGAAGCCTTTAAAAACAGCAGAGAGTAACTGAAAAAAAGTAAGGGTGGGTGTGTAAATACAATATAAGGGTAAGCGAGCTAGTAGCATAAAAGAATATTGCAAGAGATTTTCTTT
>NW_025164052.1:0-1612 GCF_004010195.1 Chiloscyllium plagiosum
CTCTTTTTTTTCTCTCTTTCTTTCCTTCCCTATTTCTGTCTTTCAATCATGAATCTGCACCCCCTTCAGTTTTGGACAACCTCAGTCCATCACAAATTTAGCCCCTGTCCCCCTCCATGGCCCCTGTCCCTCTCCATGGCTCCTGTCTAATTGCCCTCCCCTGTGCAGTTTCATCTACCCCGAACTGCCTCTCTGTTGTTTCTCCACTATACACCCACTGTATATAAAAGCCCCTCGGTATCTCCATCCATCAACAATACCCTTCCCCCTGCTGCGACCCAGCCCCTGGGCTGGAGGTCAAAGGGCAGAGACTGACGTGTCTTTTGACTGCCTACCGTAATGTCATGGAGTCATAGAGTTATACAGCACGGAGACAGACCCTTCAGACCAACCCGGCCACACTGACCATGTTCCAAAACGAAACTATTCCCAACTGTCTGCGCTTGGCACATGTCTCTCTAAACCTTTCCTATTCATGAACTTATCCAAATGTATTTTAAACACTGTAACTGTACCTGCATCCACCACTTCCTCTGGTAGTGCGTTCCATACATGAACTACTAAAAATGCTGCCCCTCATCTCCTTTTTCAATCTTTCTCCTCTCACCTTAAAAATATAGCCCCCAGGTTTGAACTCCCGCACCCGAGGGAAATGACAATTGTCATTCACCTTATCTATGCTCCTTATAATTTTTTAAACATCAATAAGATCATCCCTCACCCTCCAACGGAACAGCCCATTTTTATATTTCAAACCTTTCATTCCTAGCAACGTCTTGGTAAACCTTTACTGAACCCTCTCCACTTTAATAATATTTTTCCTATAACAGGACGATGAGAATTGCACACTAATCCGGGAGAGGCCTCATCACTGTCTTGTACAAATTCAATATAATGTCAGAACTCCGATAATCAAAGTTCTGAGCAATGAAGACAAGCATGCTCATTACCTTCTTAACCACCCTGTCTGCCTATGATGCAAATTTCAAAGGACTATGTCCCTGAACCCTGAGGTCTCTCTCTGCTCTACAATGCTACTCAGGGCCCTACCATTAAGTCCTGTCCTTATTTGTATGACCACAATATAATATCTCAACTTTATCCAAGTTTAAATCTATCTGCTAATCCTCAACCCTTTCACCCAATCGATCAATAGCTCTTTGCAATCTTGGGTAACCTTCTTCACTGGCCATTTTACCATTTTGGTGTCATCCACAAACTTACTAACCATGCCTCCTATATTGTCATCCAAATCCTTCATATACATGACAGACCGAAGTGGAGCTAGTACCGATCATTGTGAAACACTGCCGGTCACAGGCCGACATCTGAAAAACAATGATCCACCATCACCTGCTGTCTTCTACTGTAAAGCCAATTATATATCCAATAGGCAAGCCCACCCTGAATCCCATGTGATCTAACTTTACTAATTAGTCTACCATGCAGAGCCTCATCAAAACCTTTACACAAAGCTAAACAAACAGTATCAACCTCTCTGTCCTCATCAATCATTTTGGTTACTTCTCAAAACAAACCCAGTCAAGTGTGTGAGACATGATTTTCCTCTCACTAAACTATACTCACCATTTCGAATCAATTCTTTCCTCTC
>NW_025164053.1:0-1612 GCF_004010195.1 Chiloscyllium plagiosum
GGTCCTGTACAGCTGCAACATCACCACATGACTCTTGAATTCAATCCCTCTGCACCTGCAGAGCCCCCATGTCGATTGACAGAGAGGTACAGGCTCTGAATGAACTCTGAACACTTTAATGCACAGTTACTACACAATCCTGTCAGCACCCACAATACCTTCATTTTGAAACAGTTAGCCATTCCACACAAGATTGCGACCTCCATGCAGACCAAGGGGATGCTTTCTGGGAGATGGAAGACAACTTGGAGAATGACTGAAAAAGTTGGCTTCATTCCGCCTGCCAGAAAACCATGTAAAAGTAACACGTATGTACGATGAGTAATTAGGCCAGGTGGTTCACTTTGGAGCAGTCTCTCTGGTAAATCCCTGCTTCATTTGTTTGTGATGTTGGAGCGTCTCTGACACCTTCCTGATGCCATGTTAGTGACTTGACAAGCTGAGTCACAGCTTCCTGTTCCTTTTAAATGACTTCGGGTATGCAATAGTCTCTTTGTGATCCTGTGTAAGTGACGTGTGGGAGTGAGCAAATTCCTTCTGTTCCTGCGTTACAGGCAGGAGGGACTGAATGAGATAACGTACGTCCTGCCGAGTAGTTTTGATGGGCAGAAAGACATCTCTATATTCCTGTGAACCTGGATTGAGATGCTGAATGAGCTCCTCCTTTTAATGTGGAAATGTACAGTGCTGCCATATGAATGCTACCCAGACTTTAACAACACGATATTGAATGTTGTCCAGGTCGTGTTGCACATGAACACAGATTGCTTCAGGAGCTGAGGGGGACAACTTATTCTTAAAATTATGGAAACTTCAGCGAATATCCCCATTTCTGCTTAGTATGGACTCAATCGGCTGAATGGCCTCCTTCCACACGATATGGATTCTATGTTGATAAATTGGAGATGCCTGGGCTGAGGGAGCTATCCTGAGGATCTCCTGCAGTGATGTCCCAAGGCTGATATGTTTGATGTCTCTCATAACAGGCATCTTCCCTTGTGCTGTCAATGACTCCAAACACCGGAGAGATCACAATCGGTTCTCATTAAGTGCGCTTTTGCTCAGGCGCCTTGATGTCTTCCTCCGTCTAGTACTGAAGTTGTGCATCTTGCATTATTGTTCACTTCCCGTCTATGGTGCTCCATGTTGGACAGCGAGTTTAAGCAGCTTTGACACACGTCTTTGAAACTTGTTCAAAAATAACACTTGCTGGAGAAAGTCAGCAGGTCTGGCTGCATCTGTGGAGACAGAGAAACAGAGAAAATGTTTCAAGTCCAGCATGACTCCTGTTAAGAACTGAAAATGACTTCCTAATTCTTTGGCAAAAGTGGATGAGGGAATATGGGAAACAGGGCATGTGGAGGTGCAATGGCAGAGAGGATTGGACTTTTAATTGGGGTGAAAGAGGAACCGATGTAAAATGGGTGTAAATTAAATTGTGAATGGGTAAAACTGGTTGTCTCTATTCAGTGCAAGAGAAAGAAGACACAGACAAAATCATAGGGAGACCACAAAGATAGGGAGACCAGAAAACAGACTGTATGAAGAATGGAGGACAGCCATAATGGGGTCAGGCTGCGAAGTTCTGAAATTGAAGATTAATTCCTATAGG
>NW_025164054.1:0-1612 GCF_004010195.1 Chiloscyllium plagiosum
CTACAAAATTCCATGCAAGGACTGCCAGAAACAGTACGTAGGACAATTAGGAAGAAAGTTAGCCACCAGGATACAGGAACACCAGCTTGCCACAAAAAGACACGACCCTCTCTCCCTCGTAGCCCTCCACACGGAGAGAAAAAAAAAACACCATTTCGACTGGGACAACACATCTATCCTGGGACAGGCTAAGCAAAGACATGCCAGAGAACTCCTCGAGGTCTGGCACTCCAACCACAACGCCATAAACAAACACATAGATCTAGATGCCATCTATCAACCGCACGGAAAACGAACAGCAAATGACATCACCACAAACCCCTTGAACCCCATCCAGGACTAACATATAAATAAAAAGCAGGAGACAACAGCTTCGCTTCACTTGGAGGTCGCCACTGATGATGTTACCCAGCCAGGTAATGAAACGTCTAGATATCAAACCTACAGCTCAGCGAGCAAACCTACACCCCAAAAAACAACAATAAACTATGTAACTGGAGACAGAATGCAGTACTCGGAGGTACAAAGGGATTCCTGTGTCCTGGTACGTAAACCATATCATGTTAGCTTGTAGATGTAGCACGTGGGTTGGAAAATAAATGCAATGATACGTTTTTCTTGCAAAGAGTATTGGGTCTGATCTTAATGATGTGTTACTGCATCTGTACAGGCCGTTGCTGAGACGACATCTGATATACTGTGTGTGGTTGTTATTCCACTGAAGTGAAAAACAAAGTGTTTTTGAAACTTTTCAAAGATGTCTCTCTTTACTCATTCTTGGGATGAAGGCAATATGTTATGCACGATTACATGTTTCGGCCTGAGAATGAGAAATGTTCTTATTGACCATATAAGATTTTAAGCTATTGAAAACCTGATGAATATTTCATCTTGAATGGGAGAATAGACTGGGGAAGTAATTTTAGACGAAGATGTATTCATTTAAATACAGATATGATGAAGATAGTAAAAGTTGTACTTTAAAAGTATACCAGAACATATAAACACATCTTCAAATCTAATGGGGCTATTTTTTACGAACGTATTGGCTCTGCATACGACAGCAGCAATGATGTACCTACATGGAGAAGGGAATGCAATGGGGTCGTATAGTTCAGACACTGTCCAAAGAGACCTCATTTGGTCCAGTTTGGGGCTGGATAATGTTATTGTGTGATTCAACTCAGAGGGGCAGGAAATGTATTCTTCCTGAGAAGGAACAGCCTGTTGCTCCCACCCTCTCCGTGTTCCTCTTCCCAGCAATGTGTGTGAGCTGTAAACTCCGCAGTCATCTTTACCACTCACGGATGATTCCTGCCGAGGATCCACTGGAATCGCCCCACTGTCTGAAGTAAAGGGAATTCAGCAAAATCACCTATTCCAGGAAGTGACCCTATTACCAGTAGCTTGTAAGAATAGAATAGCTCCATAAGCTGAATGCTATTTGCAACAATCACTAATGTTTCCTTTCATCATGAGTTCAATTAATATTTCGGCACAGTTCTTCCAAATCAACGCTCTACCGAGATTTTGTTGTTCTGTTGGTCATCAAAGGTGTGCACGTGTCAGTACGTTTTGGTGCTCAGATTTGTAATATCCAAACTCTTTGTCA
>NW_025164055.1:0-1612 GCF_004010195.1 Chiloscyllium plagiosum
CTCAGCCACTCCATGAACCAATGTCTAAATCTCAACAGCATCTTCAGCAAAAGCAAAGTTATTTTCCCCTTGGATTTTTCGGGGCACATCTTTTAGGGACTGGGGTTCCTGCACTGGGCTGCCCTGTTGCAAAGCACACAAACTGTTGGTCAATCTAGATACTGAAGGTCAGGAACAAAAATGATGGAATTCATTTCAAAACATTAATGAACAATACATGGTTTTAATAAACTGTGAAATCAAAGTATGAAAATAGAAGACAAACAAACGAGAACCTTCTTTTTATATCTCAGAGTATGTCTGACGTGTCAGACACAGGCTGGAATTCATTTCCAATTTATTCGCAGCCATGTAATGAAAGTCAAGGTTTCCACATGGAGTGAGATCGAGAACATTAAACAGTATATTTTATTAGACTGAGTACTCAAACTCAATACAAAATTTACTTGATGGAGTCAGAACAAATGCTTTATACTCCTTTTTAAGTTTTAAAAGTTTTTGGCCGTAATCAAGGTGGTGAAAATAATCATCTTTACAAAATTTTCAAGTATCACAAGTTGTTTCCCTGAGCTTGAAATATAAACTTAGTATGAAAAGAACACGTCACACTGATCCATTAGGTGGAATCAATATTCCATTAGGCTCACAAAGGGAGATATCATGGACAATCATGGAGTGTGGAGGATGTGAAGAATACAGTTATTGAACTGAAAAGAATACTTTTGGACAGTTCAGGATCAGATTGTGATGAAAACAGTGAATATTCTTCAAACTATGCAATATAAAAAAAAAAGACTTATTACAAGTAACCATAGAGAAAGTAATGGCCATTTTTGGAGACTGATATAGACTGTTCAAATCTTTCCTGATTCACAGTATAAGTATGGAGAATCTCTTTATCTTCTAACTGTTGTGTACTTAGGGGAATGAACGATTTCAGATTGAATGTTCTGAGCTTCAGTTTTCCAAAATCAGATCACCTTCAGTTGACTGCTGCACCCCTTTTTATTCCTGCACTTTATCGGGAAACACAAATATTGACAACTCAGAAAAGCATGTGTCAGTTTAGTCAGGATGTTGCTGTGTCAAATCAAAATGACCCAAGCTCCTATTTAATAATTTCCTACATTGAATGCTCAAAAAGGAATGGACAGTATGAGAACTTGTCAAGCATTTTCATGAAAAGAGCTGCTTGTCCAATCAATGTTAATATGTGCAAACCATAAACCCTTCTGTTCTTCTAATCAGATGGTCATTCAGTCTCTGGACTTTGCTTCAGAACACTACGCTGGAAAAACTGTGTGCACTGAACAAGCCAGAGATTGAAAAGCATGATTCAAAACTTAGATTAAAAGATCCTCTTTTAAAAAAAAAAGCTTCCCTTTTAGGGAAGGACAGAAAAGTGCAGGAGGAAAAGGTTTGAATTTCAATAGCAATCCTTCAGTTCTAAACTCAATAATTACACAGTGGAAATGGTCACCAAGGTTGAAACTTTATTGCTGGAACAGCACAGCAGGTCAGGCAGCATCCAGGGAACAGGAGATTCGACGTTTCGGGCACAGGCCCTTCTTCAGGAATTTCCTGCTGTGCTGTTCCAGCAATAAAGTTTCAA
>NW_025164056.1:0-1612 GCF_004010195.1 Chiloscyllium plagiosum
GTTACTGTACAATGGGAGGTATGTCGGGCCGTGTTGATTACTGTATAGTGGGAAATATGTCGGGCCGTGATGGTTACTGTACAGTGGGGGGTATGTCAGGACATGATGGTTACTGTACCGTGGGAGATATTTCCGGCTGTGACGGTTACTGTACAGTGGGAGGTATGTCAGGCCGTGACGGTTACTGTACAGTGGGGGATATGTCACGCCGTGATAGTTATTGCACAGTGGGTGGTATGTCGGGCCGTGGTGGTTACTGTACAGTGGGGGGTATGTCGGTCCGTGATAGTTACTGTGCAATGGGAGGTATGTCGTGCTGTGATGGTTACTGTACAGTGGGAGATATGTCTGGCTGTGATGGTTACTGTTCAGTGGGGGGTCTGTCGGGCCGTGATGGTTACTGTACAGTGGGAGGTATGTCTGGCTGTGATGTTTACTGTGCAGTGGGCGGTATTTCAGGCCGTGATGGTTACTGTACAGTGGAAGGTATGTCAGGCCGTGATGCCTACTGTACAGGGGGAGGTATGTCAGGCAGTGATTGTGACTGTACAGTGGGAGGTATGTTGGGCTGTGATGGTTACTGTACAGTAGGGGATATGTCACGCCGTGATGGTTTTTGCACAGTGTGAGTTATATCGGGCCATGGTGGTTACTGCACAATGGAGTGTGTCGACCTGTGATGGTTACTGTACAGTGGTAGGTATGTCTGGCTGTGATGGTTGCTGTACAGTGGGGTGTATGTCGGGCCGTGATGGTTACTGTACTGTGGGAGGTATGTCTGGCTGTGACGGTTACTGTACAGTGTGAGGTATGTCGGGCCATGATGGTTACTGTAAAGTGGGCCGTATATCGGATCATGAGTTTGCAGACTGTATGTGTTGTACTGAGTATAGTTCTTCTGCTGCCAGTGACACATCGAACTTCATGGATATATCGTCATTAGTTTCCAAATCTGTTTAAAATCTGTGCCTTTCTGTACCCCGTGGACTACGTATCATGGTGAGGAGGGTCTGCAAAATGTGAAGATCGCCCTTGTTCCCCACAAGTAATGTGCAGTGCCCATTCTTACCGATATATGAAATGGAGAGGTGAATCTGCAGCACGCAGATCTGTGACGATGTAGTCAATTAGGTTTCCCTTTTATTGATTCCCCCATAACCTGTCGCAGAGCAGTCAAACAGCCACAGAATCCAGCATCAATGACGAGCACTGTATTGACTACATAGCAAGGAGCTGTCCCTCTCTACTGAGCTGTGTTTTGTCAGTGGGACAGAACATTCCAGACATGATGGTGATGTTGCTTGGGACGTAGTCCTGTTCACAGAATCTTGCCTTACAGACAATATCTGCCCTTGGCGAGATTAGCCTGAGGGAAATATACGACAAATCACTTTTGCATTTAGTATAATGAAGAGTTAATATCACTTTGTTTCTGACATATTCTAAAATAAACCAAACATAATTGTTTTTCAGTGGAAAACAATTGAAGTGAACAATAATTGAATTACCACAGTACACAGCTCATTATTACGAAGTTCAGTGACTGTAGTAAACAGCTGAGTAAACAGTTCAGTTCAGCAAATACACCATCTTTCAGGCAGCAGAGCTGTTG
>NW_025164057.1:0-1612 GCF_004010195.1 Chiloscyllium plagiosum
CACACACGCACACATAAAACCCCTTGCCTTGAAGCGATGCATGAAGATACAGCGACATTAATTTTTGGGAGCCCATTTACTGTCACTCGCGGTATAAGCGGCAAATTGTCCCGTGTTAGTCAGTTACGCAGTGCAAATGTAGTAGCAATATACTGGCAAAGCTTGTCAATACTGCCATGCTGGGCAGCTGGTCCAGCTTACTGAGCAATACACTAGCATAATCTGCACAGCTCCCCATGCTGGCTAGATAGCCCACCTTACCGAGCAATACACTAGCATACTCTGCACAGCTCCCCATGCTGGCCAGATAGCCCACCTTACCGAGCAATACACTAGCATAGTCTGCACAGCTCCCCTTGCTGGCCAGATAGCCCACCTTACTGAGCAATACACTAGCATAGTCTGCACAGCTCCCCATGCTGGCCAGATAGCCCACCTTACCGAGCAATACTTTAGCATAGTCTGCACAGCTCCCCAAGTTGGGCAGGTAGTCCAGTTTACTGAGCAATACACTGGTACAGATGCACTGCTCCCCAAGTTGGCCAGATAGTCCGGTTTACTGAGCAATACACTGGCATAAACTGCGCTGCTCTCCATGCTGGATTGTCTACTTATCCCAGTGTATTGTTTCTGCGTTTGTTCTGTTAGGCAAATTCAGAATTTAGTGGAACAAATTTTGTCAGCTGATCTGGCAATGCGTTTATTCCATGTTCTCATTCTTGTGACTTGAGCAGCCAAGGTCTCGCTGCTCCAGATAGACCCACTCCTTTTTTTTCTCAGATTTCAACAACATGCTCTGTTTCTGTCTGAATTGTCCGTTTCAATTTTAATGTGAATCGCTCTGTCCATCTATAGCTTTCACTGGCCTTGGTTTTTGGTTGTGCATTGTATCGAATACTGGCATTATGAAGTTCAGGAATAATGTAATGGCGTGTGTCAGGCTATTGCTCACTTCCCGCTGTGTTCCATGTGTTTCTCCTTGGACAGGGGAGTCTGTGCGGGGCTGTTGTTCACTTCCTGGTATGTCCCTTGAGGTTCTTCATGAAGAGGTGTTTGTGTGTGCAGGGCAGCTGTTCACTTCTCGGTGTGTCCCACGTCGTGCTCCATGTTGGACAGCGGTGTGTGTGCTGGGCTGATGTTCACTTGCTGGGGTTTCCCATATGATCCTCCATGTTGGACAGGGAGTTTCAGCATCCTTGACTCATGTCTTTAAAACTTGGTCTGTTTTTGTCCACTGAACGCCTGTGTTTGTCCCTCTCAGCTGATCACGTTGTCAGAAACACGAGGCGGACCCTGAAGTATAATTATAAAAGAGTAGATATCTCACTTTTAGCGGAGGGAAGTCTGATTGTCTCCTGTTATTGAAAAGTTAATGGAGGGGCTGGGATGGTTTGCTGGAGTTTGGGCTGTGAGCTGCCTCAGACATTCAGGGAGACCAGAGGATTTGGTGACCAAACTCTGGATGGAGCATGGGACTATAGTTACAGCATCAGGGTGTGTAACATGAACAACAAATGGAGCAGAGGCTGCAGAGCATGGAAGCTCTGACACCACGGACTGGGTGTGTGTGGGGAAAGGGATCTGCCAAATCGGTCTGTGTCTTTACGTGAGC
>NW_025164058.1:0-1612 GCF_004010195.1 Chiloscyllium plagiosum
AGATACTGGATACACCAGAGGGTACATACTCTGGCAACATTCTGTCAATAGTACTGAAAAGTTGTTCTCCAGACCTTGTCACTGCCCTCACCAAGCTGTTCCAATACAGTTACAATTACATTTCCCCGATTACGTGGAAAATTACCCCAAGTATCTCCTGTATATAAAAAGCAGAACAAATCCAATCCGGCCAATTACCACTCCATCAGTCTACTCTCGATCATCAGTAAAGTGGTGGAATGTCTCAGTGTTTTCAAGCTGCACCTGCTCAGCAATACCCTGGTCAATGACGCCCAGTTTGGGCTGCCCCAGGGCCACTCAGCTCCTGACCTCATTACCTTGGTTAAACATCGACAAAAGAGCTGAATTCCAGAGGTGGAGTGAGAGTGACAGTCGTTTAAAACAAGGCTGTCTTCTCCCAAGTGTGGCATCAAGGGGCGTAAACAAAATTGGAATCAATGGATATCAGGGGCAAACTCCCCGCTGGTTAGAATCATACCTGACACGGAGGAAGATGGTCATGGTTGATAAAGGCCAGTCAACTCAGCTCCAGGGCAAGTCTGTTGGAGTCCCTCGGGCAGTGGCCTAGGCCCAAACATCTTCAGGGCTGCTTGATCAATGACATTGCCTCTATTCTAAGGTCATAAGTGGGGATGTTTGCCAATGATTGCACAATATTCATCAACATTTGTGGCTCCTAAGATACTGAAGCAGTCCATGTCCAAATGCAAAAAGATCTGGACAGTATCCAGACTGAAAAGTGGCAAGTAATATTCACGTAACACAATTGTCACACCGTGACCATCACCACTAAAATACAATCTAACCACTGTCCTTTGGCATTCAATGGTGTTACCATCACTGAATCCACAGTGGGCTTCAGCGGTTCAACAAGGCAGCTCACCACCACCTTCTCAAGGGACAACCAGGGACAGGCAATAAATGCTGGCCCAGCCAGTCACACCCAGATTCACGAAATAAATAAATTGAAAAAACTGATTTTTTTTAACAGAGGAAGGTTGCTGAGGTATCATAGGGATCGGTGCTCGGGGACAGCTGTTCACAATATCCATTAAAAATGTGGTTGTGGGAAACAAATACAATATATCACAACCTGCTGAGAAAACTAAAGGATGTTGCATTGCGAGTGGGTGAGGAGGTTGTAAAAAAGTTTTAAGGTGACTAAGGCAAGTGGAGTGAATGGGCAAATATGTGGCAGATGGAGAGCAATATAGGTAGAGGTGACGGTGTGCCCTTTGGTGGGAACAAGAGATTGCCAGCTTTTCATTTGAAAAGGAATTGTTTGAAACATGTTGATTTAAAAAGCGACATATGCTCCTTTCTGTTGTCTTTTTCTGCGCAGACCTCCGAGGTCCCTGCAACGCAGTGAAGTCTGAACCCTGATGTCAATTCTGGGAATGGCATTCACACGCTGCCCAGTGTACATAGACCCACCAAGTGGGGAGCTGTAACATTGCAAAGGATCTGGATCTCCCTGTACACCAGTCACTGAAATCAATATTGCAGGAGCAGAAAGCAGTTAGGAAAATCAATGATGTGCTGACCTTCATTTCAGGGTGATTTGAATCCAGGAGTAAGGGTGTCTAACTGC
>NW_025164059.1:0-1613 GCF_004010195.1 Chiloscyllium plagiosum
CGGACCTCTCTCTGGAGAGAAGGAGGAAGAGAAGAGACCTGATAGAGGTGTACAGAATAATGAGTGGAATAGAGAGAGTCAATAGCTAGATAATTTTTCCCAGGGCAAGATTGACTGGTATGAGAACTCATAGTTTGAAGATATTAGGAGGAAGGTATAAAGGAGATGTCAGAAGTAGTTTTTTTTAACACAGAGAGCTGTGAATGTATGGAATGCGTTACCAGAGGTAGTGGTGGAAGCAGAGTTATTGAGGACATTTAAGCGACTTCAGGCTTGCACATGGATAGCAGTGAATTGAGGGGTATGTAGGTTGTTACTATATTTTACATTAGGATTAAATCTCGGCACAACATAATGGATGAAAGGGCCTGTTCTGTGCTGTACTTTCTATGTTCTATGTTCTCTGACAAGGGTGAGTCGACCTCTGACCATCTAATGCCAACTGCAAAAGATGTTTAAAGACTTCATTGAGTTGCAAAGGTGTCAGCACTATAAGTATGTTTTGGTCATTGTTGATTTTCTTTTCCTTGATGGGTTGAAGCTTACCACACTTCCAACGCTACTGCTAAAACTGTTGTAAATATTTTACTCAAGGAGATTATTACCTGCTGTGTTATTTGATTTTGTCTACCTTCTGACAATGCCCGTCCCCCATGAGGAACTATGCTGTCATTTTGGGATCCACCACCAACTTCATTGTGCTTATTGCCCACAGGCTGCAGGGCTCGTGGAGCATGGTCACCAGAGTCTGAAAAGTAAACTTACCAAATGGACTTCTGATACAGGTCTTTCCTGGGTTAGGGTGGTGCCGCTGGTATTGTTCCACCTACAATAAACTCCTGTGGGGAAAACTCGCTTGGGTTTTTCGAGGGCTCTCACTCTGTATGATCTGAATGATAAAGTGCACTGTATCTGATCCGCAGGACACACTGCAGAAATTATCCCATCCCAACGGAATGAGCTGCCTCCATTGATAGAGCTGTCTCCATTGGTAGAATATCATACAGTAACAGCGAAAATCTTTTGATGTCATCCTCGAAGGTACTTGCTACAAAAAAGCTGAAGACTGCGGGAAACTGCTGTGGCCAGCGCTAACACAGAGGCCCCAGCGGGAGCCTGGTGGGCCCATAAACTAGAAATCAATGGATAAAAACATTCTTCTTTTCAGAAGAATCCGATTAAGACCATCATCTTAACACTTCCTGGGGAGAAAATGGATGTGGGAGAGCGGACAGACTCAATTGGTTCCAGCATTTACAACCTTGGTCCGTGTGACAACAAAAGCAGAAACCTGGAACTGTTTATCTTGCTTCTGAAAAACAGGTTAATAAATTTTGAAGATCATAGATATTTCTTCCTGGTGTTCATGAAATGATCAAGAGCAGAGTACGCTTCCCTGAGTATGGTCTGACTTCTGGGTTATGGATTGTGATATTCTGTTCACATGATCTGAACACATACAAAGAAATGGCTCAGTGACAAGATCTGCTGAATCGGATTCCGTGAAGAACAGAAGCCGATGTAATGAAAAGAGCCATAAGAGTGGGAATGTAGCAAATTATTTTCCAGACTCGATGAGGGTGCATAGTGCTGTTTCCAGGAGTCAATATCTG
>NW_025164060.1:0-1613 GCF_004010195.1 Chiloscyllium plagiosum
GATGTCCGTGTTGATTCGGTCGCCTGAGATAGCTCCTGCTGAACACTCTCTGCTCATTCCTGAAGAAGGGCCTGTGCCCGAAACGTCGAATCTCCTGTTCCCTGGATGCTGCCTGACCTGCTGTGCTGTTCCAGCAATAAAGTTTCAACCTCAATATCTGAGGAGTCAAAAATGGTGCTGAACATTGTGCAGTCAATGGCAAATATCCCCACTTCTTAAAATGGAGGGAAGGTCATTGATGAAACAGCTGAAGATGGCTGGACATAGGACGCTACCCTGAGGAACTCCTGCAGAGATGTCCTGAAGCTGAAATGACTGACCTCCAATAATCACAACTATCTTCCTATGTTAAGAAGTGAGTAGCAGAAAATCAAGTTGGTAAATTGAATGCTGGTCTTTATATCTAGGCAATTGAAGTTTAAGAATGCAGAAGTTTTGCTACAGCTATACAAAAGTCTGATTATATCCCACTGGACACCACATTTTAGGAAGGATATATTGGCCTAGGAGGAAGATTTATGGATATCATACCTGGACTTCAGGGGCTAGATTATGATGAGAGAGTATACCAGTTTTCTCCAGAATTTAGAAGGTAATGGGGTGATCTAATCAAAGTCTTTAAGATATTAACAGGAAAAGACATGATAGATAAGGATAAACTATTTCCACTGGTTGGGGATTCTAGAGGGAGCAGAGTCACAGAGTCAGAGAGATGTACAGCACGGAAACAGACCCTTCGGTCCAACTTGTCCATGCTGACCAGATATCCCTACCCAAGCTAGTCCCATCTGCCAGCACCCGTCCCATATCCCTCCAAACCCTTCCTATTTATATACCCATCCAGATGCCTTTTAAATGTTGCGATTGTACTAGCCTCCACCACTTCCTCTAGCAGCATATTCCATACACGTAACACCCTCTGCATGAAAAGGTTGTCCCGTAGATCTCTTTTATATCTTTCCCCTCTCACCCTAAACCTATGCCCTCTGGTTTTGACTCCCCAACCCCTGGGAAAAGACTTTGTCTATTTCCCCTATCCATGCCCCTCATGATTTTATAAATCTCTATAAGGTCACCCCTCAATCTCCGATGTTCCAAGGAAAACCTGCCAACTCTGAAAAAATCCTTGTAAATCTTTTCTGAACCCTTTCAAGTTTCACAACATCCTTCTGATAGGGGGGAGACCAGAATTGCACACAATACTCCGTAAGTGGCATAACCAATATCCTGTACAGCTGCAACATGACCTCCCAACTCCTATACTCAATGCTATGACCAATAAAGGAAAGCATACCAAACACATTCCTCACTATCATATCTTCCTGCGACTCCACTGTCAAGGAACTATGAATCTGCACTCCAAGATCTCTTTGTTCAGCAACACTCCCCTGGCCCTTAACATTAAGTATATAAATCCTGCCCTGATTTGCCTTTCCAAAATGCAGCAATGCTATGACCAATAAAGGAAAGCATACCAAACACCTTTCTCACTATCATATCTTCCTGCGACTCCACTGTCAAGGAACTATGAACCTGCACTCCAAGATCTCTTTGTTCAGCAACACTCCCCTGGCCCTTAACATTAAGTATATAAATCCTGCCCTGATTTGCCT
>NW_025164061.1:0-1613 GCF_004010195.1 Chiloscyllium plagiosum
GAGTTTAGAATAATCTATTAGAAAACTTAACCAACCTGATATAGAAACTATTGCTTATTAATTATTCTAATGGAGTAACATTTTATAAACACGCCTCTGGCAAAAAAAAATGTTAAGACAAAGATAGATTCTCACAATCAGGACGGAACTACATCCATAGAGAAGATCGCAAAAGAAATTCAAAGAATTACTTACTGGAGCTCCCAACTCTACTGGGCTTGCACATCTCATGACTGTTACAGATAAAACAGACGAGCAAACAAAATCTGTTCTGTGGAATTGATCAATTCCCATCCATTATGAATGCAGATGCTTCGGCACCTCTGACATTATGACCTCCTATCATTAAAACAAAGGACAACATAATTTTTGAAAATAAAATGACAGTTTCGTTATGCATGCAACATCAGAATTATTGCATATCTAAAGTTTGTGATGATCATATGCATATCAAGAAAAGGTTAATATTTGCTGCACACTTCTAGATAGCAGTTGCAATAATTAGCCTTGACCTTATTACAGTTCAGTACGAAATCAGAATAATGTAGAGTGAGTTAACTAACTTTAGGTTTAGCCTCAACAGAGATGGTTTTGAAAGCAATGCCACAGTTAATTGAGTCACATCAGAGCAAAGATTCCATTGAGACTACCAGATAATATGGTTGTTTTTTTTTGGAGTTCAATCCTTCAAACTGTAAGATGAAATTGACATCAATCTATGTGACGAACTTCCAGAGATTTTGTATTTATCTTGTTCTGACATATGTTGACACACCACAGGCGTAGGTGGTACTTTAACTCAGTCTTCAAATTTCTGAAGTGGGGAGCTTGGCAATGACTACACTAAACAACAATTCGTCTCAAGCAGTGAAAATACAATGCACTTCGGCAGCAAGATGAGCAAAATGACCAAGCTTTATCTCGGAAGTTGCAAGAAACAGTCATGCAATATATTAGTGATAACGTTTAATTGCATGCTTATTGCTGAATCTCCCACGTGGAAAACAAATAACATTTTTTTTTGTCGGGTCAACCTTCAAACGACATTGAATTGAAATGTATGATTAATTCTACCTCGACCAAAGCTTGATAGATGGTTGGATAACTGCCATGAGTAACTCGGAATATTTCTGCTCCAAGTTTGCCCACTGCCGACAAGCACAGGCAGGATTACGACACAATGTTCTCCAATTGCTCAAAGTTGTTGAGCTCGAACAAGTCTTCAGAAGCTTGAATCTAACGCTAGTCAAAGCCAGTCCATTTGATGATTCAATGATTTACGGTATTCAATTTATTTATTACCCATGCAATTTGTGAGTAGTAGTATTTTCTACAAAGTGTACTGCATCAAAGAACACTGTTAATTTGACAAAAAGAAATTCTCGTCTCGCATGTACCACAGGTCGTGAGAAAAGGACATGAGAATGATACAAGAGATTTATTTATTACCCATGCAATTTGCGAGTAGTAGTATTTTCTACAAAGTGTACTGCATCAACGAACACTGTTAATTTGACAAAAAGAAATTCTCGTCTCGCATGTACCACAGGTCGTGAGAAAAGGACATGAGAATGATACCTGTCGCAGACAGGTTTTGGCTATTCATCCCATTG
>NW_025164062.1:0-1613 GCF_004010195.1 Chiloscyllium plagiosum
CATTAAGGACAAAAAGGTAAGTAGTGAGAGAATCCTGAAGAAGGGCCTGTGCCCGAAACGTCGAATCTCCTGTTCCCTGGATGCTGCCTGACCTGCTGTGCTGTTCCAGCAATAAAGTTTCAACCCCTCAAGGATCAGCAAGGCGGCTTTTGTGGGGAGCCACAGAAAATGGGGGAGATACTAAATGAGTATTTTGCATCAGTATTTACTGTGGAAAAGGACATGGACGATATAGAATGTAGGGAAATAGATGGTGACATCTTGAAAAATGTCTATATTGCAGAGGAGGAAGTGCTGGATGTCTTGAAACGCATAAAGGTGGATAGATCCCCAGGACCTGATCACGTGTACCTTAGAACTCTGTGGGAACCTAGGGAAGTGAATGCTGACATATTTGTATTATCGATAGTCACAGAAGACTAGAGGTTGGCAAACATGGTGCCACTGTTTAAGAAGGGTGGTAAGGCCAAGCCAGGGAACTATAGACCAGTGAGCCTGATGTCGGTGGTGGGCATGTTGTTGGAGGGAATCCTGAGGGACAGGATGTACATGTATTTGGAAAGGCAAGGACTGATGAAAGATACTCAACATGGCTTTGTGCGTGGGAAATCATGTCTCACAAACTTGACTGAGTTTTTTGAAGTAGTAACAAAGAGGATTGATGAGGGCAGAGCGGTAGATGTGATGTATATGGACTTCAGTAAGGCGTTCAACAAGGTTCCCCATGGGATACTAGTTAGCAAGGTTAGATCTCATGGAATACAGGGGGAGCTAGCCATTTGGATACAAAACTGGCTCAAAGATAGAAGACAGACGGTGATGGTGGAGGGTTGTTTTACAGACTGGAGGCCTGTGACCAGTGAAATGCCACATGGGTCGGTGCTGGGTCCTCTACTTTTTGTCATTTATATAAATGATTTGGATGCGAGCCTCAGAGGTATAGTTAATAAGTTCGCAGATGACACCAAAATTGGAGATATAGAGGACAGCAAATAAGGTTACCTCAGATTACAACAGGATCTTGATCAGATGGGTCAATGGGCTGAGAAGTGGCAGATGGAGTTTAATTCAGATAAATGCAAGGTACTGCATTTTGGGAAAGCAAATTTTAGTAGACTTAGACACTTAATGGTCAGGTCCTAGGGAGTGTTGCTGAACAAAGAGACCTTGGAGTCCAGGTTCATAGCTCCTTGAAAGTGGAGACGCAGGTAGATAGGATAGTGAAGAAGGCATCTGGTATGCTTTCCTTTATTGGTCAGAGTATTGAATATAGGAGTTGGGACGTCATGTTGCGGCTGTTGGAATATTGCATGCAATTCTGGTCTCCTTCCTATCAGAAAGATGTTGTGAAACTTGAAAGTGTTCAGAAAAGATTTACAAGAATGTTGGCAGGGTTGGAGGATTTGAACTACAGGGAGAGGCTGAACAGGCTGGGGCTGTTTTCCCTGGAGCGTCGGATGCTGAGGGGTGATGTTACAGAGGTTTACAAAATTATGAGGGCCATGGATAGGATAAATAAACAAAGTCTTTTCCTGGGGTGGAAGAGTCCAGAACTAGAGGGCATAGGTTGAAGATGAGATGGAAAAGATATAAAAGTGACCTAAGGGGCAACT
>NW_025164063.1:0-1613 GCF_004010195.1 Chiloscyllium plagiosum
AGACACTTCGGCCCTCGATGTTGCACCGACCTGAGAAAATAATGTGATGTCCATTGCAATGGAAAATTAACATTTCTTTTGAAACCAATAAAAGCACAGGGAAACAAAGAAGCAAGGGCCCGACTTTGCAGAGGGCAAGTGTTGGAGACAGAAAGAAAAACTATGTATATTAAAACCGAACTAATAGCAGACTTACAAGGCCAATAAAATACCATATCAACAGTCAAAGAATTAGAGAACACAACTCCATATCTGGAAAGGAACTCGAATGTTTCAGGCCACTGACCTTGAAGTGTTGATAAGAAGAAGCGAATTGTACTTTAAAGGGAATATGTGAATGCTATCAGGCGGCCATTACATGAGGCGTTTTGCCAATGTATTACCTGGGACACGGGAAACCTGACTTTGATGGAACTCCACGCGTTACATGCTGAAAACGTTCTGGCCCAAGAGAAGGAAAAACGGAAATTAAAGATGGAACAGCAAACACATAAATCTCAGCTTACTATGATGCAAATGGTCGCCCAGCCGTTGGAAGGAGGTGCTGGGTGAAAAGAGGGGCTTTCAGAGGTAAATCTGGTGGGTACTTTGTTTGCAGAGCAATGGACCACTGAGTGAGGCAGTGCACGCCCAGACAGCCTCAATCAGCCCTGGAGGCTGGGCAGCAGGGTGACTAATGGAGGAAGGCTGAGGTGGAGGTGGGCAGCACAAAAGTTACAGGTAAGTCACATTGCTTTATGCTTGGCAACGAATACTCGCTTATGCTCATCTCTACTACGAACCTTACGGGCACTGAAACATGTCCCACCTCTATACTGAGCACTGAGTTTGCGAAGCGTGAACTATATTTTCAGTACAACGATGATGCATTTCAGTCAATGCTTACATCTATGTTATATGTGATAGGTGCACCTCTTACCTTTTTGGTAGATACAAGAGCAACATGTTCAGTTTTTAAATCAGTTCAGAGAGTCGATGCAAATAAAGATGAGCGGAAGCTTCCTGAACTCAATGGGTGCGTCAGGAGTCGTGACACGAGAGAGATTTACCGCACCCCTATTGTGCGAAACCAGTAATGGGGAAACATTCCAATTCTCATTTCTTTTATCGGAATTCTGTTCTTTAAATCTGATGTCTCGGGATCTCATAGTGAGACTGGGGTCGGATTTGTGCAGTACTCCGATGGGCTTGCAGGTAATACAAGAAGAAGATTTAACAGTGCAGGCTGCAAAAAACGAATCACGACCCCTGATGCATGTCAGAGAGTGATAGGTTCCATGAGCGATTCACTCTCCCAGGAAGCAAGTAGCCATGTTAATCCTATTAACATCAATTTTCTTGCTGGAGATATGCTGCACTGCACAGCACACATACACCGCGATGGTCCTGACAAATCATAAGAGAATAATTCGTTCAGGAGATTGGTTAAACCAGATCAGTTGTTATTGTGCGAATTTTATTGGAATGATCACAGATGTGCTGTCAGTTTAAACTTATTTATGTATCTGTGACGGCAAGTCGACCCTGTTCTTTGATGTAGAAGGCTCTTTTCCCCACCGATCATTGTCGAAGGCATCCAACGACAGGTGTCAGAATTTGGGACAATGGGTACG
>NW_025164064.1:0-1613 GCF_004010195.1 Chiloscyllium plagiosum
TGTACACTACAACATAAACCAGGACAGCTGTTCACTACAACATACCTCGGGACAGCTGTTCACTACAATATACACTGGGACAACTGTTTTCTACAATATACACCGGGAAAGCTGTTCAATACAATATACACTGGGACAGCTGTTCACTACGATATACACTGGGACAGTTGTACACTACAACATAAACCAGGACAGCTGTTCTCTACAACATACATCGGGACAGCTGTTCACGACAATATTCACCAGGAAAGCTGTTCTCTACAATATAAACCGGGACAGCTGTTCACTACAATATACACCGGTACAGCTATTCTCTACAAAAGACACCAGGACAGCTGTTCACTACGATATACACCGGACAACTGTTCACTACAATATACACTGGGACAGCTGTTCACTACAATATACACCGGGACAACTGTTCACTCCACTACACATCGGGACAGCTGTTCACTACAATGTACACTGGGACAGCTGTTCTCTACAACATACACCGGGACAGCGGTTCACTACAACATAACGGGGACAGCTGTTCTCTACAATATACACCAGGACAGCTGTTCACTGCAATGTACACCAAAGGACAGCTGTTCACTACAACATACACCGGGACAGCTGTTCACTACATTATGCACTGGGACAGCTATTCACTACAACATACACCAGAACAGCTGTTCACTACAACATACACCAGGACAGCTGTTCACTACAACATACACCGGGACAGATGTTCTCTACAATATACACCTGGACAGCTGTTCATTACAACATACACCGGGACGGCTGTTCCCAACAATATACACCAGGACAGCTGTTCACTACAATATAGATCAGGACAGCTGTTCACTACAATATACACCAGGACAACTGTTCACTACAACATTCACCGGGACAGCTGTTCACTACAATATACACCTGGACAGCTGTTCACTACAATATACACCGGGACAACTGTTCACTCCAATACGCATCGGGACAGCTGTTCACTACAATGTACACTGGGACAGCTGTTCTCTACAACATACACCGGGACAGCTGTTCACTACAACATAACGGGGACAGCTGATCTCTACAATATACACCAGGACAGCTGTTCACTGCAATGTACACCAAAGGACAGCTTTTCACTACAACATACACCGGGACAGCTGTTCACTACATTATGCACTGGGACAGCTATTCACTACAACATACACCAGGACAGCTTTTCACTACAACATACACTGGGACAGCTGTTCACTACAATATACACCGGGACAGATGTTCTATACAATATACACCAGGACAGCTGTGCATTACAACATACACCGCGACGGCTGTTCTCAACAATATACACCGGGAGAGCTGTTCACTACGATATACACTGGGACAGCTGTTCACTACAATATACACCGGGACAGCTGTTCTCTACAACATTCACCTGCACAGCTGTTCACTACTACATACACCGGGACAACTGTTCACTACGATATACACTGGAACAGCTGTTCACCACAATATACACTGTGACAGCTGTTCTCTACAACATTCACCGGGACAGCTGTTCACTACAATATACACTGGGTCAGCTGTTCTCTACAATGTACACCGGGACAGCTGTTCACTACAATATA
>NW_025164065.1:0-1613 GCF_004010195.1 Chiloscyllium plagiosum
TGACTCTCTAACAGTGCTGGTATCCCCCAGACTGTTACGCTGACAGTGCAGCACTCCATCAGTAATGACCCTCTGACAATGCAGCATTTCCACAGTACTGATCCTCCGACAGTGCTGCACACCCGCAGTGCTGACTCTCTGACAGTGTAGCCCTCTGTCAAACAGACCTTCTGACAGTGCAGCATTCCCTCATTACTGGCCCTCTTTTTTTTCTATATCTTGGAGTCTCGTGGAAATTTGGAGACATAGGGTTTGCAGGTTCTCAGGAAGCATGAGAGAGACACACAAAACAAGCCCTGTCTAAAACTCTCTGCAATAGACTATTCAGAGGCACAGAGTCACAGAGATGCACAGCTTGGAAACAGACCCTCCTATCCAACTCGTCCATACCAACCAGATTGTCTCATCTCATTTCATTCAATTTGATATCACTTGGCTGATATCCCTCTGAAACCTTCCTGTTCACATACGCATTCTGATGCCTTTTAAATGTCACAATTCTACCAGCCCCCATCACTTCCTCTGGCAGCTACCTGCATCCTCTTGAATAAGTGCTCAAACATTCATACTGTCGATATAAACTCTAATAAACACCAACCTATAAAAGGCTGTCATTGTCATTTTCAACCCACCCTTTGCTTCTTCATTATGCTGATTTCAACATAGATAAAGAAACAGTCTTAGTTTCAATGGTGGGATTGTCACGGGGGCTCAGTGTTGTCTCACCCCACCCGGGGTTCGATTCCACCCTTGGGTGACTGTCTGTGTGGAGTTGGCACATTCTCCCCGTGTCATCCAGTGTGACCCTGTAATAAAACTTATTTTCAAATGTGGCTTGCATGTGATTACAACACTCTCTAATAGTTGCATGGAAGGTGGGGTGAGCTGTACTCTCCTGCTGCTGTCCTTGCGTATCCCACAGTGGTGTTAGGGAGGGAGCTCCAGGATATGACCTGAACCATGTAAAGAGCTCTCTTACTGGAGTGCTCTTTTAAAGTTGGGAAGTTAATATAGACCAGGAGGACCAGAGAGCTGCTCTCTTGTCAGAGAGAGAGAGGCCTGGTGGGTCACACACCTCCGATGAGGGGCGAGGTTGAGAAGCTGGGACCTTCATAATAATTTCAGACATGATAGAGATTGAGCCAGCAATGTTGGTATCACGAACCAGTTAGCTGTGATAACTGCGCCCCCCTCCCGCCCCCCGCCCCCACTTTGTAGCAGAGGGATTCAATCCCTTTAATAGAGAAAGCTTGAGAATTCAACACTAAAGTCAATCTGTCCAGACGCGCTGGAGACCTGAAACATCAATACAGAGCTTGCTGCATGTCCGGCAGCATCTCTGAAGGGAGAGGGAGAGAGAGTTCATCTTTCAATCCAGTGATTTCTGCGGGAAATTTCCTACAGAACAGACCGTTTTGAGGAAGGGACCCTCGAAATGCAAGTTGTTCCTCTCCCTTTCACTGTTGCTGCCTGATCTGCTGAATTTCCTCAGCCATCTGTTTGCTTGGAATTTGATCTGACCTGATTCAAGCGTCACTGAGTCTGTGTTCAATGCCCTGAGGCTGCTTCTGCTGAAAGGTAACAAACAGGTTTAAGGCTTTGTAAGGTATTGT
>NW_025164066.1:0-1613 GCF_004010195.1 Chiloscyllium plagiosum
GTTGACCTTTTCACCCTGGGGAATTAAAAAAAAAACCTCTGAGTAACATAGAATCCCTAGTGTGGAAAAGACCATTCGGCGCAACATGTGCACACTGACCCTCTGAAGAGTAACCGACACAGACTTATTCACCTACTCCCATTATGCAACATTAGCCCTTGACAAAAGCACCCTCTCTCAGAGCATCCACGTCCTCCTGATAGCATGGTGACCAGTACTGCATACAATATTCCGAATGTGGTTGAAATAGATAGCTGTAACATAACTTGCCAACTCTTACACTCAGGGAAGGCAAGCGTGCTGTGTGCCTTCTTGACCATCATACCCACCTCTGTTTCCACTTTCAGGGATCTATATGCCCAGATCCCTTTGCATACCAGTGCTCCTAAGAGTTCTGTTATTTATTGTACAGTTCTTGTATTTCTTTCTTCCTTGTGCCTGTATCCAGCTTCCCCCTAATTCTACTCCCCTCTTGATCTCTTTGCCCACTCATCACCTCTCCACACATCAGCATATCATAAGACCATAGGAGCTCAAATTAGGCCATTCACGCCATTGAGTCTACTCCACCATTCAATCGTGGCTGTTAACTTTCTCAAGCCCATTTGTCCCAGAACCCTTGATCCCCTTTAATACTCAAAAACATTTCTGTCTCCATCTTAAATATGCTCAATGACCTGGCATCCACAGCCTTCTGTGGCAGTGAATTCCATAAATACACCACTCTCTGGTTGAAGAAGTTTCTCCTTATCTCCCAACTAAAGAGTCTTCCTTTTCCTCTAAGGCTGTACCCTCGGGTCCTAGTTTGTCCTAACAATGGAAACATCTTCCCAACATCCACTTTCTCCAGGCCGTTCAATATCCTGTAGGTTTCAATTGCAACCCCCCTCATCCTTCTAAACTCCATATAATCCCAGAGTCCTCAAAAGTCCCTCATATGTTAAAATTTTCATTCCTGGGACCATTCTTGTGAACCTCCTCTGAACATTCTCCTGGACACATCCTTGCTAATAGGAGGCCCAAAACTGACCTCAACGCTGCAAATGTGGCCTGACCAGAGCCTTATAGAGACTCAGAAGTACATCCCTGCTTTTGTATTCAAGTCCTGTCAAAATAAATGCCATCATTGCATTTGCTTTCCTAACTACTGACTCAACCTGCAAGTTTACTTTGAGAAAATCCTGGACTTGAACTCCCAAGTCTCTTTGCACTTCGGATTACTGTATTTTCTCCCCATAATCCTTCTGTTCCAACAGTGGCTGCCTAGTGATTTCCTGACATATGGATTGTATTTGGGGATACCAAGGAATGTCAGGAACTGCGAGTATCTCGGGAGCAATCGTTATTCCTAGGGGAGACAGAGAGGAATGTGGTGTGGTCCTGTAAACTCCAGAACTTTGATAACTTCATGAGTCAGCAATAACTCTTTCTGGACCAAGAAACGAAAGGGCCAATGAGAAACTGCTACAAGGGAGTTAACAAATAACATACATTAACTATCGCTGGGAAGAAGGAGGCAAAACAATGAGCTATTTCTTTGGACAGATGAGATAACGATGTTTAATAACTGTGTGACAAACGGACAATTAATTCTGCCTGTAGAAGGAAGGCCT
>NW_025164067.1:0-1613 GCF_004010195.1 Chiloscyllium plagiosum
GGTCAGTGTGGATTGTTGGGCCGAAGGGCCTGTGTCCGCACTGTAGGAAATCTAATCTAATCTATTTGACCAGATGAGAAAGAAGTGATAAAGTACATTTAAAGAGAGACAATGAAGTGCAGGTCACTGCTTGAGCTGCAGTAAAAATAATGATGATGTATTGGGAGTTGTTGTGCAACCCATTGTCCCACACAAGACTGGATAAACTAAATCTAAGTAACTCTAATGGGACTCCTATTTTTGAAGGAATTTTTCAAGGCTTCACAGTTTAATACATTGGCAACTGTGGTACATTCTTCATGCAATTTTAACAGTATAGCACACACACAATGTTTCCTGTGATTCAAAAGCAATTATTAGAAATATTTTGAAGTTAATTTTTGGGATTTATTTTTAGAAAATAGATATCCATTCTGACACTTTGTAAGAACTATCCGATTAGTCCCAATCCCTTGCTCATCACCATAGCAGTATTCTTTTTTCAAGAATATCACCAATTCTCTCTGTTCTCACTAACCTTTTAAAGGCAGTGAATGACAGATAATAACAAATTACCACATTTAAAACAAAAATTTGACTTTCCTCCTCTGGTCCCTTTACAATTGATCTCAAATCTGTGCCTGTGATTTATCCTTCTCCTGTCATTTTCTTTTATTCATTCATGGGATGAGGGCATTACTTACTGGCCAGGGCAGCATTTATTGCCCATCCCTAACTGCCCAGAGAGCAGTTGCAAGTCCACTATATTACTGTGGGTCTGGAGTCACATGTAGGCCAGACTGGGTAAGCATAGCATTTCCTTCCCTCAAGGACATTAGTGAACCAGAGGGGTTTTCCAATAATTGATAGTGGATTCATGGCCATCATTAGATTCTAAATATCCAGATTCCACCATCTGTCATAGAGAGATTCGGAGCTGGCTCTTAAGAACCTTACCTGGTTGCCTGGATAAACAGTCCAGTCATAATAGCTTTAGACCATCGCTTCTCCTAAAGAGTCATAGAATCCTACAGCACACAGAGAGGACCTTTTGGCTCAGACTAGTCCATGCCAACCAAAATGTCCATCCACTCTGACCCCATTTCCCTGTGCTTGGCCCATATCATTCTAATCCTTTCCTATCCATGTAGTTGTCCAAATGGCTTTTAAATGTTGTTAATGTACCTGTTTCAACAGCTTCCACTGGCAGCTCATTCCATATGCGTACCACCCTGTCTGTAAAAAAGTTGCCCCTCAGGTTCCCTTTGACCTGAAACTGATGCCCTCTAGTCCTCGATTCCCCAACCCTGAGAAAAAGACTGCGTGCATTCACCCTATCCATGCCTCTCATGATCTTACACCCCTCTGTCTCCTATTCTTTAAAGAAAAATGCCCTAGCTTGTCCAACGTCTCCCTATAACTCAGGTCGTTGAGTCCAGGCAATATCCTTGTAAATTTCTTCTGCACTTTTTCCAGTTTATTAACATCCTTCCCATAACAAGGTGACCAAAACTGAACACAATACTCCAAGTGTGGCCTCACCAACACCCTCTATAACTGCAACGTAACTTCCCAACTTTTATACTCAGTACCCTGACTGGTGAAGGCCAGTGTACTAAAAGCCTTCTACACTG
>NW_025164068.1:0-1613 GCF_004010195.1 Chiloscyllium plagiosum
CACTGTCACAAGTTACAACTTACAGAACAGCACACTGTTATACGTATACAGCTCCCACTGTAACACACTGTCACAAGTTACAGCTTACAGAACAGCACCCTGTTATAAGTATACAGCTCCCAGTGTAATACACTGTCACAAGTTACAACTTACAGAACAGCACACTGTTATACGTATACAGCTCCCACTGTAACACTGTTATAAGTATACAGCTCCCAGTGTAATACACTGTCACAAGTTACAACTTACAGAACAGCACCCTGTTATAAGTATACAGCTCCCAGTGTAACACACTGTCACAAGTTACAGCTTACAGAACAGCACCCTGTTATAAGTATACAGCTCCCAGTGTAATACACTGTCACAAGTTACAGCTTACAGAACAGCACCCTGTTATAAGTATACAGCTCCCACTGAACACACTGTCACAAGTTACAACTTACAGAACAGCACACTGTTATACGTATACAGCTCCCAGTGTAATACTGTCACAAGTTACAGCTTACAGAACAGCACACTGTTATAAGTATACAGCTCCCAGTGTAATACTGTCACAAGTTACAGCTTACAGAACAGCACACTGTTATAAGTATACAGCACCCTGCACCAATACGCCACTCTGTCACTAGTGTACAGATGTGCCATATGCCACTCTGTCACTAGTGTACAGGTGCACCATATGCCACTCTGTCACTAGTGTACAGATGTATCATATGCCACCCTGTCACTAGTGTACAGATGTGCCATATGCCACCCTGTCATGAGTGTACAGATGCACCATATGCCACCCTGTCACTACTGTACAGATGTGCCACATGCCACTTTGTCACTAGTGTAAAATGCACCATATGCCACTCTGTCACTAGTTACAGGTGCAACATATGCCACCCTGTCACTAGTGTACAGATGCACCATATGCCACTCTGTCACTAGTGTACAGATGTGCCATATGCCACCCTGACATGAGGGTACAATGCACCAGATGCCCCCCTGTCACTAGTTTAGAGGTGCCCCATATGCCACTCAGTCACTAGAGTACAGATGCGACCATATGCCACTCTGTCACTAGTGTATAGATGCACCATATGCCACTCTGTCACTAGTGTACAGATGTACCATATGCCACCCTGTCACTAGATTACAGGTGCACCATATGCCACCCTGTCACTAGTGTACAGTGCACCATATGCTACCCTGTCACAAGTGTACAGGGGTGCCATATGCAACCCTGTAACTAGTGTACAGATGCACCATATGCCATCCTGTCACTAGTTTACAGGTGCACCATATGCCACCCTGTCACTAGTGTACAGGTGCGCCAGGTGCCACGCTGTCACTAGTGTACAGGTACACCATATGCCACTCTGTCACTAGTGTACAGATGTGCCATATGCCACTCTGTCGCTAGTGTACAATGTACCCTATACCACCCTGTCACTAGATACAGGTGCACCATATGCCACCCTGTCACTAGATTACAGGTGCACCATATGCCACCCTGTCACTAGTGTACAGATGCACCACATGCTACCCTGTCAGTAGTGTACAATGCACCCTATACCACCCTGTCACTAGATACGGATGCAACATATGCCACCCTGTCACTAGTGTAC
>NW_025164069.1:0-1613 GCF_004010195.1 Chiloscyllium plagiosum
CAGGACATTGTAACAGGGATGTATCGTATATACGGGACAGTGTAACAGGGGTGTATCGTATATACGGGTCACTGGAACAGGGGTATATCGTATACACGGGACACTGGAACAGGGATGTATCGTATATACGGGACATTGTAACAGGGAGGTATCGTATATACGGGACATTGTAACAGGGATGGATCGTATATAGGGGACATTGTAACAGGAATGTATCATATATACAGGACATTGTAACAGGGATGTATCGTATATACAGGACATTGTAACAGGTGTGTATCGTATATACAGGACATTGTAACAGGGATGTATCGTATATACGGTACATTGTAACAGGGGTGTATCATATATACGGGTCATTGGAACAGGGTAATATCGTATATACAGGACATTGTAACAGTGAGGTATCGTATATACGGGACATTGTAACAGGGATGGATCGTATATACGGGACATTGTAACAGGGGGGTATCGTATATACGGGACATTGAAATAGGGATGTATCGTATATACGGGACATTGTAACAGAGATGGATCGTATATACGGGACATTGTAACAGGGGGGTATCGTATATACGGGACATTGAAATAGGGATGTATTGTATATACGGGACATTGTAACAGGGATGTATCGTATATACAGGACATTGTAAAAGGGATGTATCGTATATACGGGACATTGTAACAGGGATGGATCGTATATACGGGACATTGTAACAGGGGAGTATCGTATATACGGGACATTGAAATAGGGATGTATCTTATATACGGGACATTGTAACAGGGATGTATCGTATATACAGGACATTGTAAAAGGGATGTATCGTATATACGGGGCACTGTAACAGGGATGTATCGTATATACGGGACATTGTAACAGGGGTGTATCATATATACGGGGCACTGTAACAGGGATGTATCGTATATACGGGACATTGTAACAGGGAGGTATCGTATATATGGGACATTGTAACAGGGATGGATCGTATATACAGTACATTGTAACAGGGGTGTATCATATATACAGTACATTGTAACAGGGGTGTATCGTATATACGGGGCACTGTAACAGGGATGTATCGTATATACGGGACATTGTAACAGGGAGGTATCGTATATACGGGACATTGTAACAGGGATGGATCGTACATACGGGACATTGTAACAGGGGTGTATCGTATATAGGGGACATAGTAACAGGAATGTATCATATATACAGGACATTGTAACAGGGATGTATCATATATACAGGACATTGTAACAGGGATGTATCGTATATACGGTACATTGTAACAGGCGTGTATCGTATATACGGGTCACTGGAACAGGGGTATATCGTATTTACGGGAGATTGTAACAGGGGTGTATCGTATATACAGGACATTGTAACAGGGATGGATCGTATATACGGGACATTGTAACAGGGGGGTATCGTATATACTGGACATTGGAATAGGGATGTATCGTATATACGGGACATTGTAACAGGGATATATCGTATATACAGTACATTGTAACAGGGGTGTATCGTACATATGGGACATTGTAACAGGGATGCATCGTATATACAGGACATTGTTACAGGGATATATCGTATATAAGCGACATTGTGA
>NW_025164070.1:0-1613 GCF_004010195.1 Chiloscyllium plagiosum
AAACCCCTTGATTAGATACCAGCCTGTAACTCCCTCCCGGGTATCTGTTATTCTGTACATAAACCACCCGGAACCCCTCGATTAGATTCCAGTCTGTATCTCCCTCTCGGGTATCTGGTATTCTGGAAATAAACCCCCCTGAATCTCTCGATTAGATTCCAGTCTGTAACTCCCACCCGGGGTATCTGTTATTCTGTACATAAACCACCCCGAACCGCTAGATTAGACTCCAGTCTGCAACTACCTCCGGGGTATCTGTTATTCTGTATATAATCCACCCTGAACCCATCGATTAGATTCCAGTCTGTAACTCCCTCATGGGGTATCTGTTATTCAGTATATAAACCACCCTGTACCCCTCGGCTAGATTCTAGTCAGTAACTACCTCCCGGGTATCTGTGATTCTGTTTGTAAATCCCCCCGAACCCCTCGATTAGATTCCAGTCTGTAACACCCTCCTGGGGTATCTGTTATTCTGTGTATAAACCATCCCGAACCCCTCGATTAGATACCAATCTGTAACTCCCTCCCGGGTATCTGTTATTCTGTATATAAACCACCCCAAACCCCTCGATTAGATTCCAGTCTGTAACTCCCTCCTGAGGTATCTGTTATTCTTATATAAACCACCCCGAACCCCTTGATTAGATTCCAGTCTGTAACTCCCTCCCGGGTATCTGTTATTGTGTATATAAACCACCCTGAACCCCTCGATTCGATTCCAGTCTGTAACAGCCTCCTGGGGTATCTGTTATTCTGTATATAAACCACCCCGAAGCCCTCGATTAGATTCCAGTCTGAAACTCCCTCCCGGGGTATCTGTTATTCTGTATATAAACCACCCCGAACCCCTCGATTAGATTCCAGTCTGTAACTCCCTCCCGGGGTATCTGTTATTCTGTACATAAACCACGCCGAACCCCTCAATTAGATTCCAGTCTGTAACTCACTCCTGGGTATCTGTTATTCTGTATATAAACCACCCCGAACCCCTCGATTAGATTCCAGTCTGTAACTCCCTCACGGGGTATCTGTTATTCTGTATATAAACCACCCTGTACCCCTCGGTTAGATTCCAGACTGTAACTCCCTTCCGGGGTATCTGGTATACTGTATATAAACCACCCGGAACCCCTCAATTAGATTCCAGTCTGTAACTCCTTCCTGGGGTATCTGTTATTCTGTACATAAACCACCCCGAACCCCTCGATTAGATTCCAGTTTGTAACTCCCTCTCGGGTATCTGTTATTCTGTATATACACTCCCCAGAACCCCTCGATTAGATTCCAGTCTGTAACTCCCTCCCGGGTATCTGTTATTCTGAATATAGACCACCCCGAACCCCTCGATTAAATTCCAGTCTGTAACCCACTCCCAGGTATCTGTTATACTGTATATAAACCACCCTGAACCCCTCGATTAGATTCCAGTCTCTAACTCCCTCCCGGGGTATCTGTTACTTTGTATATAAACCCCCCCCCCGAACCCATCGATTAGATTCCAATCTGTAACTCCCTCCCGGGTATCTGTTATTCTGAATATAGACCACCCCGAACGCCTCGATTAGATTCCAGTCTGCAACTCCCTCCCGGGGTATCTGTTATTCAGTATA
>NW_025164071.1:0-1613 GCF_004010195.1 Chiloscyllium plagiosum
GTTATTCCCAATTTCAATTAATCGCCTGTCCCCCAAACAAGAAAGATCCCATTACACAGTGTTTCAGGGCGGAGCAGAGCTCTCAAAATAGATTAAGAAGTTAGCCTGGACCCTAACATTTTCTTATTTTACAGGTAAGGTGCCGTGTTCCAGGTCCAATTCAATTGATCAAACTAATTGAAGTTACGAAATACACAGTTGATTTGAACACTATAGTAAAAATATAATCAAAGAAAGATGAACGTGGAATAACTTAACTCTATTGGAAATCTTAACAAAACTCAGTAAATTATTTTACTCCTAAACAGTAACTGTTCCAATGTGGGAACAGCTCATAAACACACCCTGGGCACAAAATTCAGAAAAACAAACTGCAGGACATGCAACTCCTGCAATCCACAAAGGAAAATTCAGAGAGAGTAGCAGCCACCGACATGTAGTACAGTGTACAACCCTGGTGAGTTTCCCCGCTACAACTGCTGCAAACTGCCGACTATACGCCCTGCTTCTTTGAGACCTTGACTGTACTCATTGAGGCTGCTTCTATTGTTCCAACTTTTAAAAAAAACTAAGGTCTCATAAATTATTTACTCTAGTTGCTCTGGAAGATTGCTCGGTAACTCTGATTGAAAACTTAAATTTAAAAGAGTCCTGGATAAAATAATCCCTTAAATCTAGAACAGACACATGCACAAACACACATACAGACACTCATATATGAAGAAACATGCAAACACAGTAACACAGTAGCGTCTTTGAGATAGAGTTTGGTAAACTTTTGATTAATAAGTGAATCAAGGGTAATTGGGAGGAGTGAGGAGTATGTGGTTGAGAAACAAACTGGCCATGATCAAGCAGCAGAGCAGATTCGATGGAGAAAATTCTGTTCTCGTTTCTTATGATCTTTTTATATCTGGAAATGGCTTTGTGAGGGTGCTGTGCAGGTTGGCTTTGATAGATATTTAACCAAAATATACTCAGTGGTAATGTGGGGCATGTTTGGAAGGCTGAATGTTTTTTGTCTATTCCTAATTATTGTCATTTCCTGTTATTCAAAAGCAGTGGTGATTTTTTTGTGAGGTTGGCAAATTTTGCACATTCTCCCCGTGTCTGCGTGGGTTCCCTCCGGGTGCTCCGGTTTCTCCCACAGTCCAAAGATGTGCAGGTCAGGTGAATTGGCCATGTTAAATTGCCCATAGTGTTAGGTGCATGAGTCAGTGGAAATGGGTCTGGGTGGGTTACTCTTCAGAAGGTCGGTATGGACTGGTTGGGCCAAACGGCCTGTTTCCACACTGTAGGGAGTCTAATTTACTCTAATTTAATCTAATCTGATCAAATATATTATAAAATAAGTGCCTTCTAATTAAGACTGAGTTAAGGATAATTTTTTCTCCTTGCCGATTTTCACATTCCCAGGGAACAGTGAAGACTGGGTTATTGAAGGTATTCAAGGCTGAGCTGTACTGACCATTGATAGACAACAGAGTCAGTGTTTATTGGGAATAGACAGGAAAAGGATGCTCAGACACAATCATATCAGCCAAAAGCATTCTCAATGTTGCAGCAGGCCTGAGGGGGCGATTGGCCGACTGATGATCCTACCTCCTGTGTTG
>NW_025164072.1:0-1613 GCF_004010195.1 Chiloscyllium plagiosum
TTTCATGATGCGATTCCATAATGTTTCACAGTGAGATTCCATCATGTTTCACAGTGAAATTCCATCATGTTTCACAGTGAGATTCCATAATGTTTCATGGTGTGATTCCATCATGTTTCATGATGCGATTCCATAATGTTTCACAGTGTGATTCCGACATGTTTCACCGCGAGATTCCATCATGTTTCACAGTGAAATTCCATCATGTTTCACTGTGAGATTCCATCATGTTTCATGGTGAGATTCCATCATGTTTCACTGTGAGATTTCATCATTTTTCACAGTGAGATTCCACAATATTTCACAGTGAGATTCCATCATGTTTCACTGTGAGATTTCATCATGTTTCACAGTGATATTCCATCATGTTTCACAGTGTGATTCCATCATGTTTCACAGTGAGATTCCACTAAGTTTCACTGTGAGATTTCATCATGTTTCACTGTGAGATTCCATCATGTTTCACCATGTGTTTCCACCATGTTTCACAGTGAGATTCCATCATGTTTCACTGTGTAATTCAATCATATTTCACGGTGTGATTCCATCATTTTTCACAGTGAGATTCCATCATGTTTCTCAGTGAGATTCCATCATGTTTCACTGTGAGATTTCATCATGTTTCAATGTGAGATTCCATCATGTTCCACAGTGAGATTTCATCATGTTTCTCAGTGCGATTCCATCATGTTTCACTGTGAGATTCCATCATGTTTCCCGGTGAGATTCCATCATTCTTCACGGTGAGATTCCATCATGTTACACAGTGAGATTCCATCATGTTTCATAGTGAGATTCCACCATGATTCATGGTGAGATTCCATCATGTTTCACGGTGTGATTCCATCACATTTCCCAGTGAGATTCCATCATGGTTCACTGTGAGATTTCATCATGTTTCACTATGAGATTCCATCATGTTTCGCAGAGAGATTCCATCATGTTTCACCGTGAGATTCCATCATGTTTCACGGTGTGATTTCATCATTTTCACAGTGAGATTCCATCATGTTTCACCGCGAGATTCCATCATGATTCACGGTGAGATTTCATCATGTTTCACAGTGAGATTCCACAATGTTTCACAGTGAGATTCCATCATGTTTCACTTTGAGATTTCATCATGTTTCACAGTGATATTCCATCATGTTTCACAGTGTGATTCCATCATGTTTCACGGTGAGATTTCATCATGTTTCAATGTGAGATTCCATCATGTTTCACAGTGAGATTTCATCATGTTTCTCATTGAAATTCCATCATGTTTCACTCTGAGATTCCACCATGTTTCACAGTGAGATTCCATCATGTTTCACAGAGAGATTCCATCATTCTTCACGGTGAGATTCCATCATGTTACACAGTGAGATTCCATCACGTTTCACAGTGAGATTCCACCATGATTCACAGTGAGATTCCATCATGTTTCACGGTGTGATTCCATCACATTTCCCAGTGAGATTCCATCATGGTTTACAGTGAGATTTCATCATGTTTCACTGTGAGATTCCATCATGTTTCACAGAGAGATTCCATCATGTTTCACCGCGAGATTCCATCATGTTTCACAGTGAGATTCCACCATGATTCTTGGTGAGATTCCATCATGTTTC
>NW_025164073.1:0-1613 GCF_004010195.1 Chiloscyllium plagiosum
AGGGAAGTCTGGCAAGTCGGAATATTGTAAAACTGAGATAAAAGCAGCGTTTAGCGCCATCGTGTCCCTGTTCGTGTGCAGTTCAATGCTGACTGAAATAGGAAACACTGGCTGGGTTTCGGGGCAGTGGTCAGGAAAAAAGGGGTCACATGTCATATATAACTGGCTGACTCAAGCGAATCCCTTCAGGAGCATCAGGGCTGTAGAAATACACTTAGGATGGAAATCAGGAATGTACAAAGGGGACACGAGATAGCTTTGGCAGTAAAGTTAAGGAGAATCCAAAGAGACTCTACAAGTCTATTAAGAGCAAAAGAAGAGCTCGAGACAAACCCGGTATCCTTAATGATCAATGAAGCCAACGATGTGTGAAACTACAAGATCAAAAACAAATATTTCACTTTGGAACTTACTGTGGATAAAGACTGAGGAACTCAGGGAACTAAACAGTGTTTGGCCTGACCACTATTGGAATACTGTGTGCAATTCTGGTCTCAATGACATCGGAAGGATGTCCTGGAACATGAAAGGGTTCAGAGGAAATGACGAAAGATGTTGCCAGGGTTGGAGGGTTTGCGCTTCAGGGAAAAGCCTGACTAGGCTGGGGCTGTTTTCAGTTGAACATGGGAAGCTGCGGAGTTAACCGATAAAAGGTGTTTAAAATCATGATGGTCATCGACAGGGTCAATAGACAAGGTCGTTTCCCCAGGCGAGGGAAACTTTTCAAAGGGATCTAAAGGACAACTGGCTCCCGCAGAGTGGATGGAATAAGCTGCCAGAGCAAATAGTGGAGGCTGATAGGAATACATTTAAAAGGCATGTGGATGGGTGTATGAATAGTAAGGGTTCAGAGGGATATTGGCAAAATTGTGGCAAATGTGACTAGAACCGCCATGCAGGAGTTGGTCCGAAGGGCCTGTTTCCGTGCTGTACATCTCTATGACTCAATGTCTTGAAATGAGTCCACATTATAGAAAAGGAGGTGCTGGAGGGTTTAAAACACAAAAGGTAGATAAATCCCCAGGACCTGATCAAATTTATCTCAGGACATTGGGGGAAGCTGGTGAAGAAATTGTAGGGCCCCCAGCAGAGATATTTGTACCACAGAGAGCTATGTGTGATAGGCTGATAGACTGGAGGGTGGCATTGTGGACAGTGAAGAAGGTTTTCTGAGATTCCAAAGGGATCCTGATGAAATGTGTGAATGGCTGAAAAACTGTAGGTGGAGTTCAATCTAAATAAATGCGAGGTAATGCATTTGGTACAACAAACATGGGCAGGGCTTATACAATTAATGGCAAGACCTACAGTGGTGTTGTAGAACAGAGGGGCCACAGGGTTCAGCTACATAATTTTTTGAAGTTTGCAACATGGAGAGACAGGATAGTTTAAAAAAAGGTGCTTGCCTCACTTGCTTTCATTGCTCAGTCCTTTGGATATAGGAGTTGGGAAGTCGCATTGAGATTATACAGGCCATTGGTGAGTCCTTTTCTGGAATACTGTGTCCAGTTCTGGTCGCGCAGTTATAGGAAGGATATTATTGAGCTGGAAAGAGTTGGAAGGAGATTTACTGGGATGTGACTGGGTACGAAAGGCTTCAGTATAAAGAAAGG
>NW_025164074.1:0-1613 GCF_004010195.1 Chiloscyllium plagiosum
CGGGATCTGGTAAAGTCGCACATTTTATCACAATTAGAACTTGATCAGATAAAGAACATGAAAGGAAAAAAAAAACAACCTCTGGTTACAGTGAGAGAGAAATCGTTCTCTTATTGTGTGTGTGTGGACAATGGTTCTACCCATCATCAGAGCTCACAAACCACAAATGCAGTCATACTAAGGAAAGTCTATGGAAATGTGCGAGGATATTAGAAGGGGAAGATTTACAAACCAATCTCTCCGCCGAGATCTGGTAAAGTCGCACATTTTATCACAAGTAGAACTTGATCAGATAAAGAACATGAAAGGAAAAAAAAACAACCTCCGGTTACAGTGAGAGAGAAATCGTTCTCTTATTGTGTGTGTGGACAATGGTTCTACCCATCATCAGAGCTCACAAACCACAAATGCAGTCATACTAAGGAAAGTCTATGGAAATGTGCGTATTCATTTCCTTGTCTGAGCTGAATTCCCATGGAGGTAACGATTCCCGGAAAAAGCGATTCACCTGCTCAGAGTGTGGAAAGGGATTCACTCTGTCTCTGACCTGCTGCAGCACCTGCTCGTTCAAAATGAGGAGAAACCATTTTAATGTCTGGACTGCCGAAAATGCTTCAAAACGTCCAGCACAACGCCCATACTAATTAGAAACCTTTCATCTCGCCAGACATTGGAAAATGTTATCAAAACTCTGTGTGCTTCATCTCTGAGAAATATGCTCACATGAATGAGAGACCTTGAAGAATTCTGATCTACGTGCTCACCCGGAAGGAAACGGTGGCACAGTGGTTAGCACTGCTGCCTCACAGCGCCAGAGACCTGGGTTCAGTTCCCACCTCAGGCTCCATTGTGTGGAGTTTGCATGTTCTCCCCGTGTCTGCGTGGCTTTCCTCCGGGTGCTCCGGTTTCCTCACACAGTCCAAAGATGTGCAGGTCAGGTGAATTGGCCATACTAAAAATTGCCTGTAGTGTTAGGTAAGGGATAAATGTAGGGGTAGGGGTATGGGTGGGTTGCGCTTCGGCGGGTCAGTGTGGACTTGTTGGGCCGAAGGGCCTGTTTCCACACTGTAATGTAATCTAATCTAACTAGAATAACCTTAGATTCCTAGAATAACTACACTTGAAACGTCTCTCACATTGTGAAAATGTCGAAGGGACATCAGGTCTACAGAGACTGTTAAGCACATCCCACAGACTATACATTTGATAGGTCTCTCTTTAGTGTGAAGATGTTAATGATAAACTGCCCCTGGAAACTTTTAGAGTGAATAATGTCTTTCCACAGTGTGAACACGTTGATGACACGTTCGTCTCCAGGAACTTGTGCAGCACTTCCTGCAGTCAGGGCATTTAGAAAGACACGTTAATATTGTGAGAAAGGTGATGACCCATCCGGTCACTCGGACTTTTACAGCAAGTCACATCGATTTGGAAACAAAGATGTCTTTCCTTCCGGGTGAGCACGTAGATCAGAATTCTTCAAGGTCTCTCATTCATGTGAGCAGAGAACAGCCAGGGAGTTCCTACAGGCATGGCATTCATCCACAAACTCCATCAACAAACACATAGACCTGGACCCTATATACCAACCACTACAGCGGACAGCTGAAACT
>NW_025164075.1:0-1613 GCF_004010195.1 Chiloscyllium plagiosum
TTTTCAGATGCACGTGCGAAATAGTGTCAACAGTTATTAGTCCAGATCCTTCATTATTAACATCAAGATAAAGAAATGTAGTAGCCATGATACAGGCTTGCCCTAACCATGCTGAAATATCAATCAGTCCAAAAGATTTTTAAAGTAAACATTATGTGTCCATCGGACAAATGAGTGAATTGACTTTGCTATTCTGTTATTTTCTCGATGGGCGAATCAGTCACATATATGTACCCCCAATGGAACATTTAACTTTGCAAACTTTGTACCAACTATAGACATCAACGATTGATCTAATTTGCATTCAATCGTATTCACAATCTACAATGACAATTTCATCAGTGAACACATCAGAAATTAGAAATGTATTATGAAAGAAGCATTCCACGTTTAAAGTCAAATTATGGTCCCCGTTATGAACGTAGTCAGGGATTCACTTGAATTCGGTTCACCACAAACAGTTACATTCTATATTCATAGATATTCCTACGTACACAAAGTCACTGGGGTAAGTTGTTCCCCTCCAGTTAGTAACCCAAACTCAGTATAATTTTACTTTGAGTGATGCTCCCAGTAACACATGGACACTGGAGTTACTTGTTCCTCTTTGAATAGGAACCCACATTCCGAATAATTCTAATTGGAAGATGCAGAGAAATGTACAACATGAGTGGTTCCAAGACTTACCAGGAACTCCTACAACAGCAATGATGGTGTAGTAAACTTTTTTGATCAGTTGCCTTGGAAGATACATTTTATTGTTTGTGGCACTAACTCTCCCTTGCTGCAGCTGTTAATCTGTTGAAATTGGAGCATTATTTCGAATTGGAGGTAGCACAGTTTCAGAGACTTCACTTTATATTGTGTGGAATATCCGTTGGGAAATTATGATGACACTTTTAAAGTTTTAATCATTTTCAAGAACCAGATTTTCCCTACAGGTTTACTTTAATGATGTTTTTCACTAAGTCAATTTGAATACCCCCAATTTCTAAATTAATTGGATCTTCTTTGGTCTCAAATGCGAATTGCAGGTTGTCTTCAAACGACAAGACTTGTTTTATTTCTCTCACAATTAGTCCCACAAATATAATTTTTTGCACTTCTTTTCACCGAGGGCACTTGTTGTTGCTGAGGCTATTCGGTCATTCAATGCCTCTCGTTGTAGACTTCGTTGAGAGGTGTTCTATTCAACATGGTTATATTATTGCTTTCCTTTTAATTCACTTTTTCAACTCGTTTGGCAAAATCTATCTGTGAATGAATTCTCTGAATCAGAACCAGAAGTTCATAGTAACCATCACAACAGCTTGAACGTACACAAGTTAATATTTCTTCAAAGCGAAGACAAACATTAGTTAGGTGCAACTTATGTGAATTTGCCATGTTAAATTGCCCATAGTGTTAGGTGAATGGGGTAAATGCATTGGAATGGGTTTAGGTGGGTTGCTCTTCGGAGGGTCGGTGTGGACTTGTTGGGCTGTAGGACCTTTTTCCACACTGTAAATCGTCTAATCTAATCTGAAAACAGAAACTAATTCAGAAAGTTAACTTACAAATCATTGAATGATAACATCATCTGGGACAGACTTGACTCATCGATTCGTCGTGTT
>NW_025164076.1:0-1613 GCF_004010195.1 Chiloscyllium plagiosum
TAACGCCTGTACAGTAACATTCACACAGTGATGACCGTACGGTAACATTCCCACAGTAACATTCCGTACAGTAACATTCCCACAGTAACATTCCGTACAGTAACATTCACACAGCAATGACCGTACTGTAACATTTCCACAGTAACATTCCGTACAGTAACATTCCCACAGTAATGTCCATGTGGTAACATTCCCACAGCGATGTCCGTACGGTAACATTCCCATAGTACTGTCCGTACGGTAACATTCCCACAGTAATGTCTGTACGGTAACATTCCCACAGTAATGTCCGTACGGTAACATTCCCATAGCGATACCTGTACAGTAATATTCCCACAGTAACGTCCGTACGGTAACATTCCCTCAGTAACGCCCGTACAGTAACATTCCCACAGTAATGTCCATGTGGTAACATTCCCACAGTGACGTCCGTACGGTAACATTCCCACATTAATGTCCGTATGGTGACATTCCCACAGTAATGTCTGCACAGTAAAATTCCCACAGTAATGTCCGTACGGTAACATTGCCACGGTAACATCCAGACAGTAACATTCCCACAGCGACGTCTGTACAGTAACATTCCCACAGTAATATCCATACGGTAACATTTCCACATTGATGTCCATACAGTAACATTTCCGATGTAACCACCATACAGTAACATTCCCACAGTAACATCCGTACGGTAACATTCCCACAGCGATGTCCATACGGTAACATTCCCACAGTAACGTCCATACAGTAAAATTCCCACAGTAACGTCCGTATGGTAACATTCCCACAGTAATGTCTGTACAGTAACATTCCCACAGTAATATCCATACGGTAACATTCCCACATTGATGTCCATACAGTAACATTCCCACAGTAACGTCCGTACAGTAACATTCCCACAGCGATGTCTGTACGATAACATTCCCACAATAATGTCTGTACAGTAACATTCCCACAGTAATGTCCGTACAGTAACATTCCCACAGCGATGTCTGTACAGTAACATTCCCACAGTAATATCAAAAAGGTAACATTCCCACAGTAACATCCGTACAGTTAAATTCCCACTGTAATGTCCGTACGGTAACATTCCCACAGCGATGTCTGTACGGTAACATTCCCACGTTAACATCCATACAGAAACATTCCCACAGTAATGTCCATACAGTAAAATTCCCACAGTAACGTCCGTACGGTAACATTCCCACAGTAATGTCTGTACGGTAATATTCCCACAGTAATGTCTGTACAGTAACATTCCCACAGTAATATCCATACGGTAACATTCCCACATTGATGTCCATACAGTAACATTCCCGCTGTAACCACCATACAGTAACATTCCCATGGTAACGTCCGTACAGTAACATTCCCACAGTAATGTCTGCACGGTAACATTCCCACAGTGACGTCCGTACGGTAACATTCCCACAGTAATGTCCGTACGGTAACATTCCCACAGTAATGTCCGTACGGTAACATTCCCACAGTAACATCCGTACAGTAACATTCCCACAGTAACGTCCGTACGGTAACATTCCCACAGTAACATCCGTACGATAACATTCCCACAGTAACGTCCGTACAGTAACATTCCCACAGTAATATCCGTACGG
>NW_025164077.1:0-1613 GCF_004010195.1 Chiloscyllium plagiosum
ACTGAATCCTCAACCCTTCACTGGCCCCAACACAGTCCCCTCTGCCCCTCACTGGCACTGACACTGTCTCCGTCAGCCCCTCACTGGCACCAACACTGTCACCCTCTGCCCCTCACTGGCACTGACACTGTCTCCCTCAGCCCCTCACTGGCACCAACACTGTCTCCCTCAGCCTCTCACTGACACCAACACTGTCACCCTCTCCCCTCACTGGCACCAACATTGTCTCCCACTGCTCCCTCACTGGCCCTGACACTGTCTCCCTCTGCCCCTCCGTGGCACCAACACTGTCTCCCACAGCCCCTCACTGGCACCAACACTGTCTCCATCTGCCCCTCAGTGGGACCAAAGTTGTCTCCCTCAGACCCACGCTGGCACCGACACTGTCTCCCTCATCCCCTCACTGGCCGCAACACTGTCTCCCTTGGCCCCTCAGTGGCACCAACACTGTCTTCCTCTGCCCCTCAGTGGCACCAACACTGTCTCCCTCTGCCCCTCACTGGCACCAACACTGTCTCCCTCCGTCACTCATTGGCACCAACACTGTCTCCCTCTGTCCCTCACTGGCACCAACACTGTCTCCATCTGCACCTCACTGGCACCAACACTGTCTCCCTCTGCCTTTCACTGGCACCAACACTGTCTCCCTCAGCCTCTCACTGGCACCAACACTGTCTCCCTCTGTCCCTCACTGGCACCAACACTGTCTCCCTCTGCCCCTCACTGGCCCCAACACTGTCTCCCTCAGCCTCTCACTGGCCCCAACACTGTCTCCCTCAGCCTCACAATGACACTGTCTCCCTCAACCGCCCACTGACACCAACACTGTCTCCCTCAGCCCCTCACTGGCACCAACACTGTCTCTCTCAGCGTCTCAATGGCACCAACACTCTCCCTCAGCCCCTCACTGGCACCATCACTGTCTCTCTCAGCCCCTCACTGCACCGACACTGTCTCCCTCAGCCCCTCTGTTGCACCAACACTGTCTCCCTCTGCACTAACTGGCACTGACACTGTCACCCTCTCCCCTCACTGGCACCAACACTGTCTCTCTCAGCGTCTCAATGGCACCAACACTCTCCCTCAGCCCCTCACTGGCACCATCACTGTCTCTCTCAGCCCCTCACTGCACCGACACTGTCTCCCTCAGCCCCTCTGTTGCACCAACACTGTCTCCCTCTGCACCTCTCACTGACCCCGACACCGTCTCCCTCAGCCTCTCACTGACACCAACACTGTCTCCCTCAGCCCCTCACTGGCACCAACACTGCCCCCTCTGCCCCTCACTGGCACTGACACTGTCTCCGTCAGCCCCTCACTGGCACCAACACTGTTACCCTCTGCCCCTCACTGGCACTGACACTGTCTCCCTCAGCCCCACACTGGCACCAACACTGTCTCCCTTATCCCCTCACTGGCACCAACACTGTTACCCTCTGCCCCTCACTGGCACTGACACTGTCCCCCTCAGCCCCACACTGGCACCAACACTGTTACCCTCTGCCCCTCACTGGCACCAACACTGTCTTCCTCTGCTCCTCACTGGCACCAACACTGTCTCCCTCTGCCCCTCACTGCCGCCAACACCGTCTCCGTCAGCCCCTCACTGGCAC
>NW_025164078.1:0-1613 GCF_004010195.1 Chiloscyllium plagiosum
AAGCAATTGTTAATGACGAATATTTTACCCATCAGTCTGTGCGAATATGAATATTCTGTATAAACTCACTGATAACCTCTGACGCACGCGCAGTTTGTTTTCTATGCAGAGCATGCGCAGTGTCACATTGGTCAGGACGTAGAGAGACATGGAGCTGCTTTCCCCGGCAGCGGCTGCGATCGGCTTCAGAGCCGGTGTGTGGGAGCCTCGCTGGGAGAAAGGAGCGGAGAGAATTCACAAGTCCCGGGTAAAGAGGTGGCGGTCTCTGATCAGGGAAACGGCCGCCATTTGTTTGAGGGAAGAGGGAGCGCGGGCCTCAGGGCCGCCATCTTGAGAAGGTCAAGGTGCAGGAGGGCGGGCTATCGGGGTCTGTAGAACAATCAGAGGAAAGGGAAGATCCATTGTTATTGATTAATTCCACGAACACAACTTCACTGGGCGATCCCGCAAGAATATCCTCTCTCAGTCCTGCTGTGATGTTTCACCCAATCAGAACCAGCAGCTCTCCTCCTCAGCTCCCCTTCTGTCCTTCCTGCAGCATCTGTCCCCTGGAACATTGAGCTGCCTGTCCTGTCCCTCCCTTAGCTGTTGTTTCTGTAATACCTGTGATATCCCAGTCCATCTTAGATTACTTCACTAAAGACAGGAATGCACCCGATGGATTTTTCTTAACATCAGCAATTGTTTAATATTCACTTACAGGTTTTTCATTACATCTTTTTAGAAGCATTTAATTCACATTTAATCATTTGCAATGGTGGGATTTGAACATGTGTCCAGAGAACATTTGCTGAGTTTCTGGATAAATTGTCACACAATAACACCCCTAGGCCATCACTTCGCCTGCTCACAGGTTCCACATCCCAGTGCAACATGAATCAAAACCCTTTCTTCCTGCACAATTGTTTAATCCTGCACTGTGGTGATATCACTCAGGATCTCTCCATGTGGTATCCCTCATTGTGTGGGTCTAATTCCTGTCTCTGTCAGCGTTTCTCACTCTTGCAGCTACTCCAGATTCTGAGCCAACAGAACTCTCCACTCTAGAGAGATGAGGCAGCACAGGCCAGGATTGGAGACTGGGATTTTCCAGATCTCTGTGGGGCTCAGTGCCATTCTACATGTATAACCTTCAGTCTCATTTCCCATTCTGCCTATTTCTGTGTTTTCTACAGGTACTCAGGGAGTTCCTGACTCAATAGACTTGCCAACTGCTGGTTGGGAAGATGATTGGTCAGCCAGAGAGACAAAGGTCAGAGAGGTCAGAAGCCTTCAATAAATCCTGCCGCCAGGTAAGATCATTCACAGTGCACAGAGCAGGGAGCAATGAGTGGGCTCCAAACATCAGCTAACAAGACATGACATATAAGATAAAAAAAAAGGGAAAAAAAAACAGAAGTTCCCGTTTTGATTTCCTGAAAAACCAAAGGGAAAAAAAAAACAAGACATGACATAGACATAGTGCTGGAGGGGGAGCATAGTTCAGACACACCCCAAGCTCAGGCACCACCTTTACTTTAAGGTTTGTTTTGTACTGAGACAGCATCGGGAATTTCCAGTTTCAATCCAGGCGTGTGGTTATTTGGTGAGCAACGGGACAACAGAGGGGAAAG
>NW_025164079.1:0-1613 GCF_004010195.1 Chiloscyllium plagiosum
CCTCCCACGTTGCTGCTTCTGTAACTCCCAGGTGTTAGCCTCATGCTACTGCTTCAAGTTGCTCCCTCACATGTGACTCGGTGCTGATTTCGAGCATCCTGCTCTGCTGCTTCTCTAACTCCAAGTCCCAGCCGGTCTCGATCCTCGCTGCTGATTTATATTCACCCACTCTGTACTGATCTCTCTCAGTTTCTCTCCCTTTGTGACTCCCAGGTAATGGTAGGCCTCAAGCCTCAGCTGAGATTTATAACATCCCATTCTGCTCTGCTCTCTTACAGGATCGCTGTTGTGCCTGGAAGACAGTGGGAAAGACGAGGATTACACAGAGCAGAGGGTTTTACAGTGATTGAGCGAGCTATATGGGATGGAACAGGTTGTCTGGGGAGCTAGGCAGACCTGCAGCAACTACAGAAGCTTACTAGAAGATACTGTGAAAGTTTCAGACACTGAAGAAGGCAAAACAAATAGAGAGATGGTGGCTTGTTCATGACGGAGCTTTGTACAGTCTAAAGGGCTTTTCCTGAACTGGTTACGGTGATGTGTAGACTTCAATAAAAGGAAATTGACATCCAGCAAATGTTGTCTGGTCCTGGAGACTTGGATGGAGACTTGGATGTGACAGACTTGAATGTGACAGAGTGAGAAGACTTGCAGTAACTGGGGGGAACATAAACCTTTGGGGCACTGGTGGTATTCAAGTACCCTCAGAACATGTGGAGGTACAGAGAATAGGACCATTCCAAATAGTGTGATTGTAGGGGCTGGAAGTCCTGAGATGTATAAGGAGGAAGTAAAGCGCCAATTTAACACGTACAACCATTATAATTATAGACATTTAGGAAAGGAACCTGTGCTGTCATTGATTACAGTTATATGGAGAGTAACAGAAACTGAAGGAGTTACAATTTTAAAAAGAGAGAGATTTTTGGTGATCAGAAGTTTAAACAAGAATAAAGAAATTTTAGTGATCTCTAGCACGGATGAGAATGGAGGAGGTGAGATATTGTAAGTAACCGTCAGATTTATATGGCGGGGAGGATGTCAGATATGAAAGGGAGAGCTGCATTATCTGTATGCAGTTACAGACATGAGGAGTGTTGTAGTGCCTGCTGGAGGGTACACAGATAACAACAGCAGTGGCTCAGGAAGGCAGCTCACCACCACCTTCTCAGGGACAACTCAAACTCAACAATAAATGCTGGGTCAGCCAACAAATCTCGTGTTCATTAATGAATGAAGGAATAAAAGATCTACAAGTAGCACTGAGGTCACTCAGGCAGGGTCTTTCAACAGCCGTTCATAAACCTGGAACCACTATACCCTGGAAGGACAGGAGCTCCAGGTACACGGGATCACCAGCATTTCCAAGGTGCACTCCAAGACACGCACCATCCTCCCAGCACTGTGTCTGTCCCTACAACCAAAGGACTGCAATGAGTCAGGAAGGCAGCTCAGCACCACCTTCTCCAGGGAATTACAGATGGGAAGGTAATGGTGAAACTCTGCTGTTTACAGCCAGACTGAAAAATAAATCCTGTAGTGGGTGTGAAATGAAATTTCCATTTCAGAACAACATGCTTAGCATGGATAGAGGATTAGTTAGATTGGCACAA
>NW_025164080.1:0-1613 GCF_004010195.1 Chiloscyllium plagiosum
CCTCCTGTTCCAGCCAGTATGGCTCCAGCCCGTAGTTTGTGTCTGCACCAACACTTCACACAATACTGTACAAGTACGCTAAACAGGTGATTGACAGCGACGCCTGTGCCATATGAGTAGGGGGCGGAAAGATTAATCTACCAAACGCAGAGTGAACGAGGATGAGCATAGTGCCAGCGCAGTCAGGTTAGGGAGAAATTCACTCTGTCCTCACTATTAACAAGCCAGACTGGAAATGAGCTACTTATCTCAAAGGTTGTCTCTGTCATGGGGCAGAAAGTGAGGTCTGCAGATGCTGGAGATCAGAGATGGAAATGTGTTGCTGGAAAAGCACAGTAGGTCAGGCAGCATCTAGGGAACAGGAGAATCGACGTTTCGGGCATTAGCCCTTCTTCAGGAATGAAGAATTAGCCCTGAAGAAGGGCTAATGCCCGAAACGTCGATTCTCCTGTTTCCTAGATGCCGCCTGACCTGCTGCGCTTTTCCAGCAACACATTTCCATCTCTGTCATGGGGCAGACGGGGGCGTCCAACACAATCCGTGCACAAGGTAAAACTGAACCATTGTTAATAATCTCGAGGCATAAGTGTGAAACCATGGAGACCCCACGATTCTTTATCAGTTTCCCCACCCCAAATATCCCCAGCATTGTTCTATTGGAATAGCAGGCGGACATTTGGGCCTTCAAGCCTGTCTTTCCCTTCGATATAATGATTGATGGTCATCAGACACAATGCCCTGCTCCAGCTTTCAGAACAGCGTATTGCAACCACGACATTCATATTGATAAAGGTTTCTAAAAAGTGCCCAGTTGTGACAAGTCCACAAAAGCAGGACAAAAACCAACCCTTACACCTGTCAATCAACCATCAGCAAAGTGATGGAAGGGAGTAATGACTGTCCTTTCAAGTTGTACTCAGTCAACAATAAGCAGCTCTCTGATACTGCGTATTCCGTTAGAGTCACTTACCTTTGTCCTCATTACATAATTAGTCCAAAATGGATAAAATACTGCACTCACAAGACAAGGTGAGACTGACTGCCCTTGAAATTAAGGGTGCGTCTGAATGACTAAGGCATTGAAGACCTTTTGTCAACCTGCAGTCAATTGGAATAAAAGGAAACCATTGTTACGTGGAATCCCTCGTTAATTAATAGCAAACAGTCGGAAAACCTCTCCTCACCTCGTAATCTATTCAAACGTATTCTGGAAATTCTAATTTCCAATACTTAAAGAAAAGCAAATTTTTTTTTCACGCTATTGCGTAAACTAAACAAAACAATGAACAAATTAAACATTCTTTCCTTTAACTGAACGCAATCTATAAACATGCTATTTCATTAACACAGTTATTAAACATGACATCAACTTCATCTCAAGTCGACACAGTTTGCATGTGCTCCGCTGTTTCCAACTTCTATCTGCTCATTTCAATTGTTTCAACTTCTTTCATTTATACAGAGTATGTTTTGCAGGAAAAGGTACCTTTTGATAGAGAGTGCTTTCTAATTTCTGAGAGAGGGAAATGTTAGATAGGCAGGTAGCTCTCCAGCAATAGCTCTCATTCTTGTTTTCAAAATATTGGTTTTATATATACTCCAATGACACATTA
>NW_025164081.1:0-1613 GCF_004010195.1 Chiloscyllium plagiosum
TTCAGGCTCTCTGCCTTTATTCCTGACGAAGGGCTTTTGCCCGAGACGTCGATTTTGCTGCTCCTCGGATCCTGCCTGAATTGCTGTGCTCTTCCAGCACCACTAATCCAGAATCTGGTTTCCAGCAACTGCTGTCATTGTTTTTACCCTCAGAATCTCATCGTCCAACTTCCACATTTCGACAATAGCGGGGCTCTAATTGGCAGGAGGACCAGACTCCTTCCGGTCCTCCAGGGTTCTCCATTGGTCCGTAAAAGATAGTCGCGCGGCTCTTCCGCGGAGAACTATGCGCATGCGCGATACTTTGCTGGCACAAATACACATGCGTAGTGCTTGCTGACACCGAGGAGCATGCGTCGTAAACCCTTTGGAAATTTTACGCCGCCAAATTCTCGCAAATGGGACTTGATTGGGTTAGCATATCTGGTCAGTACGGACAAGTTGGACCGAAGGATCTGTTTCAGTGCTGTGCAACCCCATGACTCTGTGGGATTAGGGTGTCACTGGTTAGACCAGCATTTCTTGCCCGGCGGGAGCGAGGACTGTAAAAAGTTAAACTCACTGCTGCGGGTCTGGAGTCATGTGTGGGGCAGACCAGGTAAAGGATGACATTTACCTTCCCGATAAAAGACATTAGTGCTTCAGACCTTGACCGGATTAAAATTCCACCATGTGCCACGGCGGGATTCGAACCCGGGAGTCCCCAGAACTGGGTTAATCATCCAGCCAATAATAGCACGAGACTGTCGCTACTTCAATCCCTCTGCGATGACACACGAACTCACCAATGCTTGCGCAGGTAGGAGGAGTCAATGAACTCTTTCCCACACTGAAAACAGGTGAATGGCCTGTCCTTAGTGTGGACCTGCTGGTGGATCAGCAGAGCAGCTAATTGAGCAAACCACCTCCCACACGCAGGGCTGTGAATGCCCTCTCCCCCCAAGTGGACCCGCTGGAGTGTTCACAGGTTGCACACCTGACTGAAGCCTTTCACGCACACAGGGCAGGTGAACAGCCTCTCTCTGGTATGAACCCCCTGGTGCGTCAGTTGGGTGGAAGAATCAATGAATCTCTACCCGCACACAGAGCAGGTGAAGGGCCACTCCCCGTTGTGAAAGCATCTGTGGATTTCAAGTGCCGAAAGGGAAGGGAATCCTTTCCTAACGTCCCCACATTTCCATAGTTTGTTTTTCATTTTTGAGCTTGGGTTCTCCTGGCGTTGCTCTGGGTTTGCCGGCCAGCTGCAATAGCAAACAGAACAGATACACAGTCTCTAGTGGTGTGATGTTGATACCCCAAGCTGAGTAATTCGGTAAAGCGCTTTTCAGTCAATGCCCAGAATCTCCCTCACTTGGGTATCTATTCCACTATGTTCTTCCTGCCACACCAGTGTCCAAGATCTCGGAAGCACACAGAAACAAACATTCATTCTTGATTTAAATGACTGCTGATATTCAAGTTCTAATAAATCACGTGTCTCTGTCAGAAGTTGGTATTACACTTGATTTCAGATTCCTTTCTGCATGTCTTCCACTTGATATCCTTCAGAAAAATTAACAAAGTAAGTGTACTGTTAAATTAACATAGCATAGGCACCAAATTCTTGCAAACTG
>NW_025164082.1:0-1613 GCF_004010195.1 Chiloscyllium plagiosum
AACACTTATGTTGTCATCTCAGTTCCTGTTTCATCTTGCTCAAGACAGACTGTTATCTTCAAAACAATAGAAATTTAAGCAGGAAAGGAAGCCAACATACCATGGTTCTGATACCCGTGTGGAAAGCTAGCATCCTGAGAATGATTCACTTATCTCACCACTCTGCTCTCTATATACTGAGCAATTTCCAAACCGCTCGTTTTAATCCACCCAGTCCCATGAATTGTATTTGTCTTTGTTGATATCCTGTGTGGGATCTTACGTAAAGCCTTTGGAAAACCACGTCACTTCTCTGTTTCTCATTTCCGTATGGTGCAAGGAATATCCTCGAAAAGCACTACCAGTTTTGTTAAGTATGTTTTTTTTAATTTAATACACCTATATTGGCTCGGTCTAATTTTGCCACTCCTCACTCATGCTCAATTACCAGATTCTCTCTAATCGATTGTATCATGTTCAGAAGAGTTCAGAAAAGATTTACAAGGGTGTTGCCAGGGTTGGAGGATTTGACCAATAGGGAGAGGCTGAACAGGCTGGGCTGTTTACCCGAGAGTGTCAGAGGCTGAGCGGTGATCTTATAGAGATTTACAAATTATGAGGGGCATGAACAGGATAAATAGACAACGTCTTTTCTCTGGTTTAGTGTAGTTCAAAACTAGAGGGCTGAAGTTCAGGGTGAAAGGGGAAAGATATAAAAGAGACCGAAGGGGCAACTTTTCCACGCAGTGTTGGGCGAGTATGGAATGAGCTGCCAGAGGAAATAGTGGAGGCTAGTCCAATTACAACATTTAAAAGATCTCTGAATGCGTATATGAATAGGAATCGTTTAGAGGGACACGAGCCAAATGCTGGCTAATGGGATTAGATTATGTTAGGGTATCTGGTCGACATGGACGAGTTGGACCAAATCGTCTTTTTCCATGCTGTAATCTCTAAGACTCTTTGACTCCATGTTCTCTATTGCGGTCGTCAGGCTAACAATAGGCTCTATTGACACCTTTTCCTCAGTATTTAAGAGGCCATGTTGGATACCTTCAAGTCAGTATGACCATTTCCAGAATGTATAGAATTATGAAATACAGACGACAATGCAGCAATTATGTTTTGGCAGTCATCGGACCCGATAACATGGCACTCATGAAATCTAGATATCATTCATGAATCTTGGTAGGTCTATCGTTCCTGTTGGATGTTTGTCCATTAAAGGATTGTGTATATCTTGTGAAACCTGAAGTGCTTGTTTATAGATTTGCCGTCTCCTATTGACTACTTTTCTGAGTGTTCAAAGCTTACTCCAGATGACCTATTCCGTGGATATCTATATTTTCTTTGTTCAGTTTAAGATCATTGATGTTGCATTCAAACTTAAAATTTTGAGATGTTATTGTCACTATTTCCCACAAGTCTATAATGTTGTGGCCACTATTTCGCATTGGATCATCTAAAAATACAGTATCAATCAACCTTTCTCATTACATCATATTAAAACCAACTTGGTCTGTTCCGAGAATGGTGCCTCAACCCTAGCCCAGGAAAACATTTTGTACACATTCCAGGAATTCATCTTCCATCATATTAACGCTGATTTCAGAATTGAGTCTCCTCATAAAGAT
>NW_025164083.1:0-1613 GCF_004010195.1 Chiloscyllium plagiosum
TATCAATAAATGATTTTATGAAGAAGAAAACCCATATTAGAAGTTGTAAATAGTGATCGTGTTTTTGGCCAGAAGATGTGCTATTTCTTCGTCTTTGCTGTTCAGTACTGATAACGTTTCGAAATTCTTCATAGTGCAGAGTGTGTCTGCAGGATTTATTTCCCTAATATTGCAGACTAGAGGTAATAACCAATTAAGCTGGAAATCATAGACAAGTAATTAAAAATGTTCATAGTTTATCTCGATGGCATAGCACATAAACTCAACATCCTACAGCTGAGGCTAATACATTTTATTTGTTAAACAATGAGAACTGTTGCCTGTGTCTTTCTGTCATGTTAATTAGAATTTAATAAATCCATGCAGAGCTGAAACCTGACATTTAAAATATGACCCAGATTCTGGGCATGGTTTAAGTCTTGTGTAAGTATAGCACCCTTGTCTCTGAGCCAGAGCCCTGACTTTGATTCCTGTCCATGAACTTGTGGTAGTATCATAATCTCTGGAGCAGATGATCTGGATTCAAGTCGTGCCTGTTGTGGAGGTATGTCACAGCATGTCAAAACAGGCTGATGAACAAACACACAGGAGATTCATGCAGCGTTAAGGGCTATTGCTGAGTGGTGGTAGTGACCCTACCTCTGAGCCTGAAAGTCTAGGTTCAAATCCTACAGAGATGTTTCACTATATGTCAGAACTTTGATTAGATTCCCTACAATGTGGAAATAGGTCCTTGAGCACAACAAATCGGCACCGAACCTCTGAAGAGCAACCCACCCAGACATCTGATTAATGCACTTAATTCTAATGACAATTTAGCATGGTCAATTTAGCATGTCGCAGCCGTTACGCTGCAGGGAATGTCGTCCCAGCATATTCCACCTCGCCCTGAGGTCCAAACATTGACAACATCTTTGTCTATATTTTGTCAACAATTTAACGTGTCTTTTTTTTTTACGTTTTCAAGATGTCAATTACGCTGGACAACAACGAGCTATAGGAAACAGAAAGGTGAAACGTAGAATGGCTTCAACTTTCAGTGCTGGATGCCACTGAGCCGCAGCACAGGCGGCTGTGGCTTGTTTCTGTAGTGTAGTAGTCATCACGTTCGCTTCACTCGTGAAAAATCCCCAGTTTGAAACTGGGCCGAAACTGCATTGTTCTTCAACTGCAGCCTTTTACATGGACAAGAACGGAACTTTCTTGCTTGCTTTCCTATCTGCAAACCTGCCTTCGAATTTGCTTGAACGAATCTGCTCTCGTAATGAAATTTAATGCAATTCCATTTAATTACTGTGCAAAGCATTGTAAAGTTTGTTCTCCAACCTGGTTCTGATCGTATGTCATTCTGTTTGAGAGTGACGTTACCGCGTTCTGATCCTTCCACGAAAAACAGTACCGCATTTGCATTCCTTGTGCAGGCGGCCCGGTTCAAAGACAGGAAAGAAGCTGATGCTCTGGTGTCACAACGCACCACGAATTCCTGAACTTGTCTGTCTGTTAGAAGGGGCTCGAAACAGGTGATTTCGGATTTAACAAATGGTTAATAACTGATGGTTTTCCCAGAACTTTCACTGTGCTTGAGGAGGAGACTGGGATATCATGATGTTGGT
>NW_025164084.1:0-1613 GCF_004010195.1 Chiloscyllium plagiosum
ACTTCAATACATAGGAAATGTGAATTTGCCTGGTCATTCCTTTAATTGGTCTCATAAAGCAATTTTGTACATTCAACATTCAATGTGGTTTATCACTTTTTAAAATATAAACTCACAAACACCTTAACACACTTTATTAAGCAGAAGTTTCTTCACATTGTCCTCATGGTAGCATCATGCCAGGGTTTAGTCTGGTGAAACCCCTTTGCTGATTAAACCTGTACACAATACATCTAACAGTCTCTCAACAAAACACTACCATTGGGAAAGATAGATTTACTCTGGTACTTTAATCATTTTGCATGAACAGCTACATATCATTTATTTCCTGCTGCGTAAAAATTCTGTTTGTGACTTATGGCCAAGCACATTCAGGTCTGTTTCAACAACAGCACTTCCCAACCTCTCACTATTTAATGAACATAAATGTGAATGATGATATTTGTTGTTCATATCCGAAATATTGTAGATCTTGCGAAGAGCTATTGCCCAAACACTGATCCTTCTGATACCCCAAAGCCTTCACTCCGGATAATTATACTACTCTCTTCATTCTCTCGATTATCCAACTTTTAATATATTCGGTGGATTCCACACCTACCTATCCATGGACTCTACCATTCTCTACTCACCTGTATTCAACCATGACAAACGTCTGCTGAAAATTCAAATATATAATTTCCACTGGTTCTCAATTGTCGATGTCACAACTGACAACCTCCACAATATCCAGTAGGTTGATAAAAGATCAAGATCATTTCCGCTTCCTGAGTCTAGATTGACTCGACTGAATCATGTCATTATTTTCCAGTGTCGAGTTGTCACATTCCTTACAAAGGTTAAAATGTTTTTCTCACAGCTTACATCAAGCTAAGCACTGTTTAGTTTGCTGTTTGCTCTCTCCGTCCTGTTTTAAATATTTAGGTTTACAATCGCTGCTTTCCAGTCCGGAGGATCCTTTCCAGAATCTAACCAGCTTTGAAGAATAATCAGTAATTCTTTCAGTAGCTTTGCTGCCACTCCTCAATACTCTGGGATGTAGCTCATCAGTTGCAGCAATATACCAACCTTAAATTCAATGAGGTTTTGAAAGACGTACCTTTTATTAATTCTAATTTCCTGCTGTTTCCCATTTTCACCAGTCACTCTGTTCCCTTGTATTTCTGGAAGTGTCTTTCTGTACCCTCCTCAGGGAGATGGACACAATATATTGCTCTCAGGGGGCAGATGGGTTCTGTCAGCCAGTGAATATATCGGAGGAGTGCACTCCAGTGATGATGGATATGTTACTCACTCCTGCCTGGAAAGTTCCAGAATTAATCCAGTTTAATTCATGGTGAGCATCAGCACAGTCCTGTCACTGGTATGTGAGGCTGCACAGTATATGAAGGAGGGGACACAGCTCAGTGACCACCTCAATTTTGAAACAAACTGGCTTCATACCTGACACCTGGTCCAGCTTAGACAAATGTCCCGGGAAATCCCAGGAGAGATAATGCATTGTCCTGCACCTCCCTATTTATAGAGCTTCCCTTCTGTGGAGCCTCATCTCCAGTTGTTTACCAAGGACCCAGACACGATGTAAATGCAGTGTATAGAGTGGGGTCACCAAA
>NW_025164085.1:0-1613 GCF_004010195.1 Chiloscyllium plagiosum
GATTGGAACTGTTTCAAGTGAGATGTAGGAATGTGGCTAGGGAGGCATTTGCACACTCAAGGATGCAGAAATTTCAAATTCTGGAAATGTTTGAGCAGGAGTCAATGTTGTGAATGAGCCCTGCGGTGATGGGGAATTGGGAATTGCTGTGAGGACTGATAAAGTACTGAAAACAGAGAGCAGGAATAAATCTGTCATATTCATGTTCTTCAGCTGATATTAGTGAGTACCGCAATTATCATTCCTCGTGTCACAGCCATTCATAATCTGTCTCAATGACTGAGGTGATAGGATCATGTGTTACGTTGGTGATAACATAATGGTAGGTGGACAGTAAAGGAGGAGAGAGGAAGACTGAGAAAGGGAAGGGCAGGTTCAGTGAGCGAATGAGCACAAAAATAGTCTGTGCAATATAATGTCGAGAAATGTGAAGAATTCTTCAACCATTTCAATCTTGAAAGATTTCAGGCCACCAATAACTTTTCGATGCTTACCCCAGTCATAAATCATGAGGCAACAGGAATCAATCCGTTCCATTCAGTGCCAGTAGTTTCTATTATTCTCTCGAAACCTTTACTCTTCTCAGACCCTTTAAAATTTGAGGAGTTACATCCTGGGTTTGCGTCATCTCGGTCCCTCATATTGATCCCTTTTAGTTCAGTTATCATTCTGGTCAATCGATGCTGCACTCCAATAGACATGGACGCAAAACCTGGATGGCATTTTTCGTTTCTTCCCCACGTATAAAGTCAGTTTGGTGCCGTGCTAACATCAAGTTGCAGCAGTGTTCAAAGCTAAATTAATTGACTCTTTCAGAATCATCCGTCCTGACTTGACAGAGTCCAGGATGGTATATTGTCTCAAAAGTGCCGAGGGTCGACAATATCACCTAACACCTTCAGCACATTTTTGGGGTGAGGTGGACTGCGACTGGGGCAGGGAGAGGGAAAGTGTGGAAAATGAGGAGGTCCTCGTCCACATTGGAGTCAATCCTTCAGAATCTTGCATCCTACCATTAATTACTCTTTATTTGCAAAGGAAGAGCCTTTGACGGAAGCCTGTCACTGAGTCAGGTACTCAGCATCTCAGTATCCCTGACCTTTACTCTTCAGAATCAGCCTGGTATCCCTGACTGACAGAGACAAATGGCCCCAGTCAGGGATTTTATATCCAGTATAATCCAGCTACCCGACCCCATGACAATCATTACCAGGAAAAAAAAAACAATGAGTTTCTAAAAATACGGAATACCAATCGGGCAAGAAAATGAAAAGCTGGTCCATGGGTGACTCCGAGTGCTCATTAGGCCGAAGAAGGTGTGGCTGGAAACACTGGTTCCATGAGGAAGGGCTTTGGGCATCTCTGCCATTGGAAATATTTCTCAGGCTGGGGCGACCTGAATATATTGTGATTGCTTTGTTTTACTTGGATGGGGTTTGCTACCCAGCTGGGGAAATATACGACTGTTGTTGGAGAATATTTAATCAGACCTGTCAGAGGATTGGGAATCTGGAATCAACCTCATTTAGAAGGGAAATGAAGCTGGAAGTAGACAATCTGTGAGTGAAAGAGAAAAGCATCAGAATCACACTCTGGCTCTGTCAAGATGATAT
>NW_025164086.1:0-1613 GCF_004010195.1 Chiloscyllium plagiosum
AGAATCTGAGAACATGAGGCTGGAATGTTCCAACAATGGACCAGAACCTGAGAACATTAGACTGGAACGTTGCAACAGTGGATCAAAATCTGAGAACATTATACTAGAATGTTCCAAAAACGGATCAAAATCTGAGAACATTAGGCTGGAATGTTCCAACAATGGACAGGAGTTTATCTGATGGTCTTTACTATCTTTCTCTAGATTCGGCATGGTTAGAGTTGCAGATAGAAGGCGTACTGATGATTATTTAGGAAGATTACTACGCCATCCTCGCTATCCTTGGTGTTCCTGGTAAACCTATCTCTGTCAATTCTATGATGATGGTGAGTGTTATTGCTACTTCGGTTATTTATATTAAGCAAAAGCATAAACTTTCAGTCATAAACTCGACTTCGAGTCCCCTTTTTACCCTAAAATGTTCTACAATTCTGGATTGTGTCTGTCATTAAAACGGTCAAAATCCACCTGTAAAATATCCCCAGTCTCCACTTCTGCCTCAGTGTTGTTGCTGAATGAGCTTGTCATCTACCCCTTCCTTAACTTCAGACCTTATGGCTTCACTTCTCTTCTGACCTTTCTTCCCCAATACAAATATTTTGACCACAAACTTATTCTTGTCTCTACTGTTACTTCACAGCAGGGACACTGTATCAGAGTAATAATATCACTGACTGTGTAATTCAGAGGCACAAGCTATGACTCTAAACTTATTGTTCCAAATCCTACCACAGCCGATGACAGAACAGAAATTCGAATGATAAAAATTGGAATGAAACCTAAATTCACTCGTGGCAACCATAAACCACCAGATTTCTTTTTCCTTATTTTACCAATAACCTTTCGTAAAGAACTTTAACATTTTTGCCCAGTCTGGACGAGGTGTGAATTCTGACCCACAACAATATGTTTGGCTCCATATTTTCTTGACAAGTGGCCTCACAGTCAAGAAAAATTAGTGATGAACAACAAATGATGGCATCCTGGGAAACAACAACATAAAAAGTGAAATAAACGAAGGAACTGTGGATACTTGAGTTCTGACAAAATTCTTCAGCATCTAGAAGTGTTGTAGAATCTCAGCAGTCATGTCTCTCTGTCAGGAGAAACACAGATAACGTTTCGATTTCAGTGACCTTATCAAAACTTAATGCAACTGGGAAATAATATTATTTATATCAGGGATGATAAGAAGGGTGAGTGGGAGGTTTGTGTTGAATGCATGGAGGAAATTTCAGCAAAAGAGAGACAGAGCTCGAGACAGGCAAAGCAAGCGGAAGGATTGCTAATGATGAACTGCAAGGAAAATAGAATGGGAAATTATTCTAACATTTTCCCTTTTCTGATATTCCTGAATATCACGTAATTTAGGTATGTGCCTGTTCAAAGTGAGTTATGTTCCTTCTATCTCTCTTCTCTGAGTGTAGTGACCAATTTCGTCGGCAATACTGGTGCTGCCCGACTAGTTGCTGAGATACAGAGAAACATAATGTCACATTGTCAACTGCTTCTTTCGAGAGAGTTACTGTGGGACTGTGTGGAAACGTAACAGCTTTCTTAGCTAGGAAGAGAAACTGAGCAGAGGGAGGCATTTACAACATTGAATGCGTGCA
>NW_025164087.1:0-1613 GCF_004010195.1 Chiloscyllium plagiosum
TTACAATGGACAAACGTAAATCACATTTCTAAAATACTCAAAGAACAGTGTGATTTAGCATTACATCCTCCCAGCTTATCGGACATGATCCCTTCTTCCAGTCGTGTTTTGTTACACTGACTTGCTTTATGTTATACAGGCTGACAATTCATCTATGATCTGGCAGTTGTTCATGCATGAGACCTTCTCTCTCACATGGTAATATACTGGCTCTGTAACTCAGTGGTTCGAACACAGGTCTTGTAAAGTATAAATGCGCATGAAATAGCACATTCCTGTCTGTCTTTCTAGGGATTTGGTTTTCGACCTATACCATCGGATCATTTCATTTGTTTGATGTTGTCAAATTAATATTTTCAAATTTGAATGGATTTTGATATCTGGCGCATAATTTTAACAGATTGGCGGAATTTAAATTTGTTCTTGTTTCATAGGAAGTCAGTTGCGCTATTGTTTTCACAATCAAATGTTACTTTTTAGATTCTTTCAGCACAGTCTGTGTCTTTCTCAGTCCGTGCAGGATTCCAGTCTGACTTAAAGGTGAAATACTCACCGACTCCTCCATACTCACCGACTCCTTCATAAAACCTCCACCCTTACGTAAATAAAGAAACATCCTAAAGAATCTCCACTCCGACAACCGTCTCCAATGCATTGTCCAAGACATACCCATAAAAATGGTGCAAGAACAGTACCAAACTCATTAGTTATTTTTTCAATCATGGAATATTTCCTTTGTTGGATGTTGAGTTTCTTCAAACAGTAACCAACAGGCAGTTCAGTCCCCTCATCATCTTCCTGCAGCAGTACAGCTCTAAATCCTATGTCACGAGCATCGATGGCACCTCTGAAAGACTTTGGAAGGTCTGATGTAGACAAAACTGGATTGGTGGATAATATTTTTTCCAAATGGTCTAATCCCTCCTCGCACTGAAACTTTGTATTTTTCGTCAGCAAATACGTCAGCAAATCCACTGTACTGTTGAAGTCTTGAACAAAGTTCCAATACAATTTGCTTAATGACAAAAATCGCAGTACCTCTTTCTTTGACTTTGGTCGTGGTAATTCCTCGATGGCCTTCGCCTTTGTGTTCCGTGGGGTCAACCTTCCATGACCGATGTTATGTCCCAAGAATGTCAGCTTTGCTTTGCGAATTCAGTTTTGTTCAAGTTTATTGTCAGTTTTGCTTCTCGTACTTGTTCAACAAGCTCTGCCAACTATACCATGTGATCGGTCCATAACTTACTAAAGATCACCACATTGTCCAAAGAGACTGCACAGTTTATTGTCCCAGTCACAACTCTTTTCATGAATTTTTGGAATTTGGCGGGTGCATTCTTCATTCCAAAGCGCATCATTTTGAATTGATGTAGCCCATTTACGGTTACAAACACAAAAATATCTTTCGTTGTCTGTGATGAAGGTACATGGCCATAACCAAGCAGAAATTTCAACTTTGTGATGTAACTGGCTTGTTCAACATTCTCGATACGCTCCTCCAATCTCCGTGTTGGGTATGAGTCGGATTTTGTAATGGCGTTGACCTTCCGATAAACCATGCCAAATCCTTGAGTCCTGTACAGTTTGGAAAATATGACTGTCAGTGAACTCCA
>NW_025164088.1:0-1613 GCF_004010195.1 Chiloscyllium plagiosum
AGCCTTCGACCCACACTGTCTCGTCCCTGTTCCCCCTCACACGCATACCCCCAGATGGACAGACATCAAGCCCCTGGATTTTCAGAGTGTTTTGTTTTGTTTTTGAAGCCTATTCTGTTGTTTCTGGGAGCAGGTTAATGGCTTTCTGACCTGCATTCAGCACATCATTTCCTCAACTCCCCAAAATGCACTGAGGAAAGGGATATTCTCAACAGCAACAGGGGAACCTCTTGAGCAGGAACTTTCGACAGCAATACCTGTTGGCCTCGCTGCCAGCTTTCTTTATCTTCTGGAACAACAACCAGCCAAGACATCTCCCAAATAAGGAGGCTTTCTCGTTCAACCCCTACTCTGCCTTGCTGTCCTCAGGCAGAGTTGGAAGCGTGAATGACAGACTGGCAATGCCAGCCCTATTCTTTTTGCCAGCCCACTTTCCAGTCTGTCACGACTCAGGGTGGTAAAACCTGACCTTCAGTTCTGAGACGTATTTTATACAAAGTCCAGATTCCCAAAGTTCAAAATGTTGCAACTTTGTGTTTCTGAAACGATGCCTGTATTCCTGTCAGGCGATGTGTGTGAGTAAATTTTCCGTAGTTATAGTAAGCACAATGGCACATGCAGGAAGGTGACCGAACGAACCCCTGGTCCCCAATCAGCTGCTGTTGGGATGAAAGGCATTCCAGTTGGTTTCTGTCTCTCTGAGCTAGGGAAGGGAAAACGTTAACTGTTGCATTTGTATTTCAACCAGACAGCCACTCCTGGTGTACTTTGTTGGAGGAAGATGAAGTTCATTTCCAGACATTTCGTCACCTTACTCGGTAACATCTTCAGTGGGCCTCAGGCGAAGCACTGCTGATAATTCCTGCTTTCTATTTGTATGTTTGGGTTTGTGATGTCATTTCCTGTGGTGAAGTCACTTCCTGTTCCTTTTCTCAACATCTGCCAGGAGTAAGGCTCATCCCATTGACTAACCTCTTTGTGTGCTATAGTAATAACTCTGTGATGGCTGGACTGATATTCCAGAGCCCCAGGTCATGTTGTGGGGACTCAAGTTCAAATCCCAACATGGCAGATGGTGGAATGTGAATTCAGTCAAAGACGTTTCAATTAAGAGTCTAATGATGACCATGAATCGATTGTCGGGACAACCCATCGGGTTCACTCATGTCCTTTAGGGACGGGAACTGCCATCCTCACCTGGTCTGGCCTACACGTGACTCCAGGCCTATAGCCATGTGGTTGACTCGTAACTGCCCTCTGGGCATTTAGGGATGGGCAATAAACGCTGGCAATGCCCACATCCTGTGAATGAATAAAAGAAAAATTCCTGGAGTCAGTAACTTTGAGAGAAAACTCGGGATAAGCTTTGACCTTTTCCGAAGTTCCATCTGATAATGTGAGCTGAAGAGATTATCTGAAGTGCAGTCTCTCGATTTGGTTTTGATTCTTGTCTCAATTTTTAAGGAAGAACTGATATTAACGCTTCCATTGGAAAGTGCAGGGTAAGGGAAGAGGGAAGGGAAGCAAAGCAGAGAGGTGACGGAAATTTGGGAACTCAAAGCGTTTCCACAGAATTGTCTTTCTGTGCCCTCCTGAAGAAGACTTGCACCTGA
>NW_025164089.1:0-1613 GCF_004010195.1 Chiloscyllium plagiosum
GCGCCAATTTGCTTGTGGCTCAGGTAACATTCCAAGATTATTACCTTTTTAGTTCTGCCTTTTAATTTAGCCCTTTGCTGTTCATATTCCGTCCACAAAACCATCTTTCTACCTACATCATTAGTACTTATATGGACCATGACAATGTGATCTTTCTCCTCCCACCTCAAGTTCCTCTGCAACCTCGAAGCAATATTCTGAACGTGGAGGAACCGGGCAGGCACACGGTCTTTGGGACCTTTGATCCTGGCCACGGGGACAGTATCGATTGACTGTCCTATCTGTGATTACCACTATATTTCTTTTTTTCTCCGTCCCCCCTTGTTCGATGGCTTTCAGTACCACAGTGCTGTGGTCAGTATATTTATCCTCCCTACAGCCCCTACTCTCATCCACACAGGGAGCAAGATTCAGAGAGCATATATGAACTTTGCATCATGGAGAACCAAAAGTAGTCTGCCCAGACATTACAATAATGTAAAAGGTTGCAGATATCCATTTTGATGATCCAATTAGTGTTAAATTGGATAACACTAATGCTTGGAATGTCAGCCCACTTTCAACAGTTAGCTTATTTTGTATGGACTGTACTGTACTGAACCAGTTTCTTGAGCCCATATCATGTATGATGGAAAAGGGATGAGATGTGCATTTGTACAGTGTCAATATTTAATTTTGAGAATGGTGTCCTTTCTTTTTGGGATATATCACTTGGATGGAGGTAAAGTCATCAGTTTTTTAATGATGTCCATATAGTCAACTAAATTGACTACATGTATTTTTTGACTGTAGTCTGTAAGCTGTAACACTGCAGATGTCTCTTGAGCTGTATTGACTTCTTGTGTACCATGGACATAAATTATTGTTCCTTGGTCAACTCTTAACATGATGCTGTAGAGCATTATGTTGTATGTTGTGTTTCTTCTGGCAACTGGATTTTTTACATACTTTATACGCACTGATGTCTCTTGTTGAATGTAAGTTGTACATCTTGCAATGTTGGACACTGTTTTGATGGGTGAGACAATCATTGTTCATAAAAGACATTGATGTTTAACTGATCCTGTTGATAGAGGTAACAGTAGAAATCAGTATATGATGCTGTCCAGTGATAATTGATTTGAATTTTCATCCTTCATCTGACAGTGCATCATATCTATATTTTGTGGGTTAGTCATTTATTGTCAGTTTGTGGTTCTGGTTTTTTTCTACCCAGTTCCCTGCCAATTTTCTGTGTGTCCAAAGCTAGTAATGAAGTTGTAAATACGGGTAGTTCTCCTATAACAGTGTAGTTGTGTTCCTGTGAAAAGCCGTGTTGTAGAAAATCATGCAATAGAAATAACGGGGCCTTTGGGACAAACAGGGCTCGGAGCAAACCACCAAAAATACCAGCATCCACGCGTCCAGGGTAACCTGAGGAAAACTGGGTACTTTTCAGGAATCCAAATGACTGCCTTAGTGTCTTCCATGAGTTTGAAGCCAAATAATACTTTCTGGCAAAATTTACCTTTGGCCAACATTCACCTGGATGTTTCCTGTATGGCATTAGCTCAAACCTGTCTATCCGAAAGCTTACTTAACCTTTACATTTGTCTTCTAAATATTAGGAAATT
>NW_025164090.1:0-1613 GCF_004010195.1 Chiloscyllium plagiosum
GGACACTTCCTGACGCGAGACAGTGAAAAGAGTGTCGTTCCTGCAGATCAGGAATTCAAACCTTAAGCCGGCTTCAGGACAATGAGAAAGATTAATTGGGGTGTGTGAAGAAGCTGTGAGCTGCATTTCAAACGTGTAGGTGGAGTCAGATGCGTCATCCATTGCGCCCCTGGCCCTGTGCGGACCTGACGCCGCCATGCTGCAGAGTTCTGACGTTATACGGACATGCGCAGCAATGGGAACATTCACAAGGTGAACAGCCAAAGATAATCACCGTCACTGCTTCCCTTCCATTGTACCAAATTTGTGAAGCAGTATCTTTCACTGGCAAATAAAACACCTTTGTCCTCAGGTGCCTGCCTCATTTCGACCACGACTTCACGCCCCTCACTGTTCTCGTCTCATTTCCAAACACTTGGCTCATATCCTCAAAAGCAGCTCTGCGGGTATCTGCTTGTTCCACCCTGACAGGCAGTGGGCTGCAGATTTCCGACCAGTCCCAATGTGATTGAAATATTTCAACCCCTCCACTGATTTGCATCTTTAAAAAAAACGTGGAGCAATCTCCCTTTCTTTTTGACGACAGTTCTCAAATGTAGTCGGCAGGGTTCACACCTGCGTGGGGAAACCGCAATGGATTTCATGTCGATCGCATTCACCTCTCGGCCCACCAATACAGAACCACACTGACAGCTTCATTTCCCAGGTCTCTCTGCCTGTGGAGCTGAGAAAGTGTGAATCATTGCAGAGTTTGTTTGAATCCAATCACTTCACAGGTTTCGAAAGGGTTAAATATCTGCAAATGGCGGGTCTGGGTGTTTCATCCCGAAAGATGAAATGGACGATCAGTTAAAAACAAAACCAGAAATTGCAGGAGCAACTCAGCAGGTCAGGCAGCATCTGTAGAAAGAGAATCAGAGACAACATTTCAGAACTTTTTTTTCCTCATCCAGGTACTGAGTTGCTCCAGCAGTTTCGCTTTCTATCTCGGACTGTAAGCATCCGCAGTCCTTTACGTTAGAAATTCAATCAATTCAGAAACCCCTTTGTGCTTCCTCAGTGGAAAAGATTTCCGTTTGGGAAACATTTTCCTGACACCATTAAAAACGCGCATCTTTGCAGCCAAGAAAGCGGTTGGAGCGAGAACAACAAATGCACCGTCTCGGGCTGGTCTCGAACCAACAACCTCCCGCTTAATAACCGAACGCGCTGACCAGTTGCGCCACAGAGACAAGCCCGGGCCATCCTGCACAGTCTCCTTGAGGAAGTTACTATTCAATTCATAATTCAACCTGCCCCGCACAGAAGTACCATTGTCAAAGCACTGATAACATGGTCGTCTGGTGTCAGCTCGATTTCAGGTCCTGATTTCTCTGTCCTCTGGTCCCCCTGTTCCCACAGAGTAAAATGTTGTCTGTTCTCAGCTCTACTCGATTTCTGCTGAATGTTTGACCCCCTTTTACACCTTCTGGAGAAATAAAATATTCTGAGCCTCCAGGAAATGACACCTTATTTTTTCCCCCTCCTGATTTTAAAAATCTCTATAAAGTTATCTGTCAACTTGCGAGGCTTCGTTGGAAAAAAATGTCCCAGCTTCTTCTTAACTCAAACCC
>NW_025164091.1:0-1613 GCF_004010195.1 Chiloscyllium plagiosum
TCCTGTGGTCTGAGGTTGGTCAATACGGTGTGTTAAAACTTGTGTTGCCTGAGGATGGTCAATACTGTGTGTGAATAGTCCTCTGGCCTGAGAATGGTCAATACTATGTGTGAAAAATGCTTTGGATTGTGAATGGTCAATACTGTGTGTGAGTAATCCTGTGGACGGAGAATGATCAATACTGTGTGTGAATTAACCTGTGGCCTGAGAATTGTGAATACTGTGTGTGAATAATCCTGTGCACTGTGAATGCTCAATAAAGTGTGTGAATAATCCTATGGCCCGTGAATCGTAAATACTGTGTGTGAATCACCCTTGGCCAATACTGTGTGTGAATAATTCTTTGGACTGTGAGTGGTCAATACACTGTGTGAATAATGCTGTGGCCTATGAATCATCAATATTGTGTGTGAATAATCCATGGCCTGAGGATGGTCAATACTATGTGTAAATAATCCTGTTCCTTGAGGATGGTCAATACTGTGTGGGAATAATCCTGTGACCTGTAAATGGTAATGACAGTGTGTTCATTAATTCTGTGGCCGTAGGCTGGGCAATACTGAGTGTGAATAATCCTGTGGCCTGAGGATTGTCAACACTATGTGGGAACAATCCTGTGACCTGCAAATGTTGAAGACAGAGTGTTCATTATTCCTGTGGCCGTGTGCTAGTCAATGCTGTGCGTGAATAATCCTGTGCTCTTTGAATGGTCAATGCTGTATGTGAATATTGCTGTGGTCTGAGGCGCGTCAATCCTGCGTGGAAATAATCCTGTGACGTGTAAATGATCAAGACTGTGTTCATTAATGCTGTGGCCGTATGGTGGTCAATACTGTGTGTGAATAATCCTGAGGACTGAGCATGGTCAATACTGTGTGGGAATAACCGTTGGGCCGAAGGATAGTCAATACTGTGTGTGTTAAATGTCTTGCTGCCCGAGGATGTTCAGTTCAGTGAGTGAATAATCCTGTGGCCTGAGGATGGTCAATGCAGTGTGTGAAAACTTATGTTGCCTGAGGACGCTCCATACTGTGTGCTGAAAATCCTGTGGAATGTGACTGGTCAATACTGTGTATCAATAATCTGTGGCCTGTGCATGTTCAATACTATTTGTCAATAAAACTGTGGCCTGTGCATGTTCAGTACTGTTTGTACTGAATAGTCAAGGCAATGTGTTTATTAATCCTGTGGCCGTATGTTCGTCAATACTGTGTGTGAATAATCCTGTGGGCTGAGAATGTTGAATATTGTGTGTGAGTACTCCAGTGGCCTCTGTACTGTTAACACAGTGTGTAATTAATCCTGTGGCCTGAGGCTGGTCAATAATGTGTGTGAATAATTCTGCTACCCGAGGATTGTCAATACTGTGTGAAAATAATCCTGCGGCCTGAGGATGGTCAATATTGTGTGTGAAAATAATCCTGTGGCCTGAAGTTTGTCAATACTGTGTGTGAAAAATGCTGGGGACTGTGAATGGTCAATACTGTGTGTGAGTAATCCTGTGGCCTGAGGATGGTCAATACTGTGTGTGAATAATCCTGTGCACTGTGATTGCTCAATACAGTGTGTAAATAATCCTATGGACTGAGGGCAGTCAATACTGTGTGTGAATA
>NW_025164092.1:0-1613 GCF_004010195.1 Chiloscyllium plagiosum
TCAGTCAGTTCAGTGGAACACTCACAATGTTGTGTGTGTGTGTCTGTGTGTGTGCCTGTGTCTGTGTGTGTCTGTGTGTGTGTGTCTGTGTGTGTGTGTGTGTGTCTGTGTGTGCGTGTGTGTCTGTGCTTTACCACTCACAATGTTTTTTGAAATCTTTGCTTACAGACATACCAGATAAACATGTTCCCTTTATGTCCAAATGAATTTAGTGACTCTGTTGGATCTATATATCATGTTTGATTTGACTCACTCACCTTCAATTCTTTCAGTCTACTTCTCTGTGAAAAGATTTTCAAATATTATCATTGTGCATACAGTGTAAAATCTCAGAACAAATAAATCCAATTTCAGAAAGACACCGTCCCTCTATTCCACACCTCCTTCCAAATAAATGATCCAATCACATCAAAAGATGCAAAAATCACCATCAAAAGCAAAAAGGAATGTTCCTGAATAAATCAGGTTGTTGTTCCAATATCTCTGAGACATTGGTTGTGGGATGTACCTCGCCAACTGGTGGACAGCACAGCCCCCTATCCAGAAGGATGTTACACAACAGATGATCCCATTTGCTGCTACTGTACATCAATGGGGAAGAAAGGGAATGGGGAAGGTTGTTAGCAATCAAGAGAGCTGTTTTGTCCCACATGTTGATGAGCTTCTTGTGTTGTTGAAGCAGCATTCAACCAGGCACGTGGAGAGGATTCAGTAACAGACCTGACTTACATCGTGTAAGGTGGGCAGGCAGGAGGGGACTTGAGCGCTGCAAGATGTTTTGCGTCTTGTATCAACTGTAGTTATATGGTTAGTCCTGTTCAGTTTCTGGTCAATATTACACCCCTGGAATGCTGTTCATGGAGGATTCAACAATGATGTTGCTGTGGATTTTCAACAAGGGATACTCGGATTTTCTCTTGTTGATGATGGGCTTTGCCAGGCTCGGATGTGATACGACTGTTACTTACCATTTGTACAGATTTTAGATCCAGGCCAGGTCTTGCTACATATGGATATGCCGTTTTTGAGAAAATGTTTAGCTCAGGTTGAGGTTCAGGTTGTAAGATTGTTCTCAATGAAAACAAGCCTACCAGCTCAGCGAGCAAACTTACAACCTGAACATATGGATATGCACTACATCAGTATCTGAGCAGTTGAACATGATGCTGAATATTGTCCAATCATCAACCAACAACCCCACTTCTGAAGGGAAAGTGATTGACAAAGCAGCTGAAGATGGTTGACCCCGAGACTCCACTCTGAGGAACTCCCCTCGAACTAACAAGGCCTGGCTTCTCAAGGCCCACCTGCTTCACAAGTGGGACATGACACGTCTGGACAGGTTGGTTAAAAATGTCACCTGCAGAAAAATCCAGGGATTCAAGTAGACTGCTGTTTGTTTCAAAGATCACCTGAGGGTGAAGCTGTTATAAAACTATCGCCCAGGACACTGCACCACCCGGACAATGGGTTCTGAAGAAGATGCACACAGGACTGGAATGGTTCACTCTGTTTCTCTGTCCACATCTCCTACCAGACCTACTGAGTTCCTCTAGCACTTTCTGGTTTGATTTGGATGTGAGTATAAGAGGTACAGTTAGTAAGATTGCAGA
>NW_025164093.1:0-1613 GCF_004010195.1 Chiloscyllium plagiosum
TGAGAGGGTAAGAAATATAGAAGGGGACTGAGTACACAGCCTTGCAGGGCACCAGTATAGCGGATTATCATAGAGGAGGTGTTCTCAACCATCCTTATTGATTCTGATCTGCCGGTCAGAAAGGTGAGGATCCAGTTGTAGAGGTGAGGAAAAAGTCCCAGGGCTCAGACTGTGTCGATGAGTCTTGTTGGCATTATGGTGATCAAGGCAGAGCTAATGTCAATATCTCGGAGTCTGACGGAGGTATCCTTGTTATCCAGACGTTCCAGGGATGAGTGAAGGGGAGGAAGATGGTGTCTGCATGGATCTATTTCGATGGGAGGTGAATTATAGTGGACCAAGCCATTCTGGGAGGCTGGAGTTAATGTGTGCCATTCCTAACCTCTCAAAGCACTTCATAGATGGGTTCAGCCATGACTGTATTAAATATCGGAGCAGGCTGGAGGGGCCGAATTCCTGACTCCTGCTCCTTTTCCTTGTGTTTGTTTGTTCCTTACAGCACAGAGGGAGACATGTTACCAAATGGCCCTGGCAGTCAATGAAGATTCAAATACACAAAGTGCGTCAGTGTGACACTTGGTAAATGCCTGTTTTCTGGATAAATGCTCCTGATTCCACACCAAAACTCTGACAGATTCTGAACAAGTCCTCATAGTTACAATTCAGTAGCAAAACCTGTCATGTTACCTTTTGGGTATTCCTCTCGTTTTTAATGGTTGAAATTTGGAAAGTCAGACAGACTGCTGACATTTTTAATTATCTCAGTACACTGGCTTTAAACAAATTCTTGAATCCAGATCTTAATCAATTGAAACTTTGTAACAGAGTTCTCCATATCCTGCTTTTGCAGAGTAATTTGAAAATTAACATTTCTACAATGCAGGAATACATGAATGGAAAAGGCTTTTCATTCATTTGCCCCTCTCCTGTTCCTGCACCCAGATTAACATTGTACCATTTAGTTTAGATTGTCCCTCCTCTAACATCCAAAATGCATCGGTTCACATCTCACTTTATTTCATCTGCAGGAGGCCGAGAGATGATAATGTACAAAGTGTAAGGTGTGTTTTAATCTGTAAAGCAGGACAAATGTTTTCAGAAGTGTCAGTCAGTTAGCCATTTTAGTTTTGTTCAAAGCAGCCATTTCATGTTAGCACAGCACTGACAGTGACTTTATAAACAGGGAAAGGCAAGACCGAGTGGGGACTTGGGAGTCCATGTGCAAGTGAATGCAGCGAAAATTCACAGAACTATAGCTGGACAGCACGGGTTCAATGGTCAGGGAAATGACACAAGCCCAGGATGGTGTCACTGGGATTTAGAAAGATCTAAAATGATGAAAGTTTGAGAGTTAATGACAGAAACTGCCGGGTTAGATAGGGAGAAAATATTTTAGTTGTTTCTGGAGGCTCATTGTCTAATAACCTAATAATAGACTGGAACCCTTTGGTGTGTTCAGCATGAGATTAGGTTTTGTTTAAATCACTCGATACTGTCCCCATCAAACTCTCACACAAAAGGGTCCACATGGGTTAGGTACAGTGTAAAGCTTTCTCTACACTGTCCCCATCAACCAATCTCAGGACAGGTACAGTATGGAGTTAGATGAGGAG
>NW_025164094.1:0-1613 GCF_004010195.1 Chiloscyllium plagiosum
CCCGACAGTTGTGAAACAGGCCCTTCCGCCTAAGTCCATGCCCACCCTTCGAAGAGTAACCCACCCAGAACGATTCCCCTCCCGTACTATCCCATATTTACCCCTGACTAATGCACTTAACCTACACATCCCTGAACACTCCGGGCAATTTCGCATGGCCAATTCACCTAACCTGTACATCTTTGGATTGTGGGAGGGAACCGGAGCACCCGGAGAAAGCCCACACAGACACGGGGAGAATGTGCAAATTCCACACAGACAGTCGCCTGAGGCTGGAATCGAACCCAGGTCCCTGGTGCTGAGAGGCATTAGTGCTAACCACTAAGCCACCATACTGCCCTAGGGGGCTTGGATTTGTTAATAGTTTTTGTTTGGTTTTTATTATTAGAGTTCGTAAAATAAATTTTATTTTTCATTAAAAGGTGGAAAGTCAGGGTTTTCTTTCACTCATTTACACTTTTAGCAAATGCCAACAGCATGGATTCAATTCCCATCACCGACTTGAGGGACTCTCCTTCTCAACCTCTTCCCTCACCTGAGGGTTGGTGACCCTCAGGTTAAATCTCCACCGGTCACTTCTCTCTAATGAGAGAACAGTCCCTATGGTCTGGGAAGACTATGGCAACACAACTCAACAATGGGAGATGAGCTTTTCTGGGCTTTTAAATTTTAATTAGCACAGGGGTTGGACCTCTGCATCGGAACAATAGGCAGCATCCTGTAAACAAACCCTTTGGGTAAAATGCAATCCAGCCAATCAGTTATAATTCTCACACGCTGTCTGTCTCCAGTCTAGAGGAAAGCATTTGCACTTTTTGAATTTTAAGAGGCACCCTCGCTGTCTAAGACTTCACTCGAGCTGCAGAGAACTCAAGCCTTCAGCTCCAGCAGGCAGCAAAAACTTACTAAACTAACAGAAAGCCAAACTATGGATCTTCTTGGTTCTGTGTGAGCCCCTGGCCTCACCCACTCACATTTCAAAGAAAACCAGCCAGAGAGAACTCCAAAGCTGTTTACCAACTCCCTGTCTGAAGGAGACAACACACCTCTGCAAGAGAAACAGGATAGAACACATGTCTTATCATCACATCATTCAGCAAGCTGGCACAGAATCTATGGCCTGAAGGCCTCCCTCCTGCTCTGTGAAAACTGTTTGATCCTTGAGCACAGCTTCAGGCTCAGAAAGTGGATTGTATTATGGGACAGTGGAGGTGGAATGAAGCAATGGTTGCAGATTCAGAGACTGAAGAAGGAAGGGAGATCTCTTCAGGAGGAACAAAACTCAAATCAATATGAATAAGTTCAAACCAAAAGCCTCCATACTTTTAAGACAGATCCTTGATGAAGTAATCAAAGACCAGGTCAAAACGTGACTGGATGGCAGCAAAGCATTTAAAGGACACAGTAGGGAGAGACAAAGAGAGATTTATTTGTTCATCAATAATCATTTAAACATCATCAATGAAATAAAAGGCAGCTGATTGAGTTTTTATACATTAACATAAGTTGGCTTTATAGAATGAAAATGCCTAGAAATACAAAGTAAAATAAAGAACTGGCATCATAAATTCTAAATAGCCAACTTTATTAACTATTGAATTATGGAATAACTG
>NW_025164095.1:0-1613 GCF_004010195.1 Chiloscyllium plagiosum
AGCAGACCGATTGTGTCGCATCCCAGATCAGAGATAATGTGTCGATTCCCGGAGTGGAGCGAGTGAACGTGTAGATTCCCCCCGGAGCGGAGTGGAATGAACGTGTAGATTCCCGGAGTGGAGCGGAGTGAATGTGTCAATTCCCAGAGTGGAACGAACGTTTCGATTATCGGAATGGAGCGAGTGAATGTGTAGATTCCCGGAGTGGAGCGAGTGAATGTGTCGATTCCTGGGGTGGAGTAGTGCGAAAGTATTGATTCCCGGAATGGCGCATTGCCACCATGTCGATTCCCGGAGTGGAGCAGAGTGAACGTGCCGATTCCCAGTGTGGAGCAGAGTGAACATGTTAATTCCTGGAGTGTAGCGAGTGGACGTGTTGATTTCCTGAGTGGAGCGAGTGAACGTGTCAATTTGCGAAGTGGAGCGAAGCGAACGTGGTAATTCCGGAAGTGGAGCAGAGTGAATGTGTTACTTCCCGGAATGGAGCGGAGTGGATGTGTCGATTCCCGGATTGGAACGAGTGAAAGTGTTAATTCCTGGAGTGAAGTGAGTGAACGTGCTAATTCCCAGAGTGGAGCAGAGTGAACGTGTTGATTCCCAGAGTGCTGCGAACGTGTTGAATCCCGGAGTGAAGCGGAGTGAACGCGTCCATTCCCAGAGTGGACCGAGTGAACGTTCGATTCCTGGAGTGGAGCGGAGCGAATGTGGACAATTCCTAGATCATAGCGAACGCGTCAATTCCCAGAGTGGAGTGAGTGAACGTGTTAAATCCCGGAGTGAGCGGAGTGAACGTGTGGATTTCCGGAGTGGAGTGCTGCGAATGTGTCGATTCCCAGAGTGGAGCAAGTGAACGTGTTGAATCCCAGAGTGGGGCGAGTGACCGTGGAGATTCCCGGAGTGGAGTTGAGTGAACGTGTAGATTCCTGGAGTGGAGCGTAGTGAATGTGTCAATTCCCGGGTGGAGCGAACGTGTCGATTCCTGGAGTGCAGTGAGTGAACGTGTCGATTCCTGGAGTGGAGAGGAGCGAACATATTGATTCCCGGAATGGCGCGTTGCGAACATGTCAATTCCCGGAGTGGAGCGGAGTGAACGTGTCAATTCCCGGAGAGGAGCGGAATGAACGTGCCGATTCCCGGAGTGGAACGAGTGAAAGTGTCGATTCCCGGAGTGGAGCGAGTGAACATGTCGATTCTCAGAGTGGAGCGAAGCGAACGTGGTAATTCCAGAAGTGGAGCGGAGTGAATGTGTCGATTCCCGGTGTGGAGCAGAGTGAATGTGTTAATTCCTGGAATGGAGCGGAGTGGATGTGTTGATTCCCGAGTGGAGCGGAGCGAACGTGTTAATTCCCGGAGTGGAGTGGAACGAATGTGTCGATTCCCAGAGTGGAGCAAGTGAACGTGTAGATTCCTGGAGTGGAGCGAGTGAATGTGTCGATTCCCAGAGTGGAGCGAGTGAACGTGTAGATTCCCCCCGGAGCGGAGTGCAGTGAACGTGTAGATTCCCGGAGTGGAGCGAGTGAATGTGTAGATTCCCGGAGTGGAGCGAGTGAATGTGTCGATTCCTGGGGTGGAGTGGTGCGAATGTATTGATTCCCAGAATGGCGCATTGCCAC
>NW_025164096.1:0-1613 GCF_004010195.1 Chiloscyllium plagiosum
TCACCTCCGTGTTTACGTTTTTCCTGTTTCTTCAGGTTTTGGTTTCGAGGCCCCTGAGTGCCTTCAATTTCCAAACACTTACATGAGCTTCCTTTTGCTTTTAGATTGAGCTCACAAATTCTCTTGTCGTCAAATGTTTCGAAGTCTTGCCATCTTTACCACCCTGTCTCGATGACCAAATCGCATGTTTCTAAATTCAGTGACATCGAGAAGGTCCTGTAGGCTTCGCAGACAATTCTTCCACCTTCATCACCCGATAGCCCACATTGTGAGTCCCCTCAAGCTTAAACTAAAATTCAGAAAGCTATTCAAACCTTCTACATGTACATATGGTTTCTATTGATTGCCTTTTATAATACTTACTTATTTTTGTTCTCTGTATGGGTAACAAAACTGCTAAAGATCGTTTGTTTCTTTCCAGCATTATTTCACACACACCAGTTGCTTTCTGATTTCTCTTTGCTCTCTCCTCCACGTCCCATACTCTTCTCGGCTTTCTGTAGTATTGAGTTCCCACTGTCTGATGTATTCTTTCCTGTTCTGTCAGTGTTTTAGCAGAATTCACGTGAGTTCAGGAATAAACAGCCTTATGCGTTTTACTTTGCCAGAACACGTTTTCTTGAAAGCAGTTTAATCTCCCCTCAGACTACCTGACACTGCTGTGATTGTGATTTATCTTCTCGTTATTGTTTCCTGTTCATTTCAATGGAATCTCTTCTCAGATTAATAAAATTAAATTGGATCATACTAAAACCCAAATCTTATGATTTATGATCACTATTCCATAAATGCTTCTTTTTTTCCATTCAAATGGCAGTGTTAATGAGTGCAGATGGTGCTGTTTAAGGAGTGCCATTGCACTTACACCAGCTGTTGAGTGTCGGTGGTAGAGTCCATTCAATGTCGTGTCAAACTATTTGAGTACTCTTGGAGCTGCACGCATTCAGACAAGTGGGGATTATTCCATCATATTCCTGACTTGAACTGTGGAGATAATGGACAGGCTTTTGCAAGACAGAAGAAAGGTTTCGAGATTCACAGTTCCTAAATTCTGGTTTGACTTTTTCGCCTCAGCATCTATATGATCTTGGATAAACCTCCGAATGTTAGTTTCTGGATTAGTGGTGCTGGAAGAACACAGCAGTTCAGGCAGCATCCAAGGTGCAGTAAAATTCTGATGAAGGGCTTTTGCCAGAAACGTCGATTTCACTGCTCCTCGGATGCTTCCTGAACTGCTGTGCTCTTCCAGCACCACTAATCCAGAATCTGACTTCCAGGATCTGCAGTCATTGTTTTTACCTCAGAATGTTATGCCAATAGATTGAGCAATGGTGATGTCTTTGGATGTTGAATACCGATGGTGAGTTGGTTTATGATGGCTCTTGTCTGACATTAGTGAGGCACAAATATAGCTTGTTACTTGTCAGTCCAGGCCTGGCCGTTGTCCAAATCCTGTTTTATTCGGGCTGATTTTGTGATATGTGGAGTTGAAAATAACAAAATCATGAGGAAACACTGCACTATCCTTCCTTAGAATTTCACAAATATTTCACAATGCTGTACCTTTCCCAGGTGCAAACTGAGAAGCCAGTTTATTTCAACAATGAGTTGGT
>NW_025164097.1:0-1613 GCF_004010195.1 Chiloscyllium plagiosum
TTGAATGGAAAACACAACTTCTACTCATTGAATGAATGCGTGCAGTTTGTTTCATTGAATAAGTGCGTTTTGCTCGTGGCAATGAATGAATGGAAGGATATCTACTCTCTGAATAAGTCGTGCAGTGCATTTCATTGAATTAATGGATGCAGATTGATTCACGAGGTTTACGAGTTACGTTTGTTTTATTGAAATAACGAGTTCAGCTTGACACATTAAATGAATGAGAGAAACTCTACTCATTGAATTAAAACGCTCAGCATGTGGCATTGAACGAATGAAATTTCAACGATTCGTTGAATTATCATGTGCAGTCTGTTTCATTAAATTAACGGTTGCAGTAGGATTCACTAAATAAGTGTGTTAAGTTTGTTTCTTTGAAATAATGAATAACGTTTGATTCAATGAATCAATGAATGCAGTTTGCTTGGTTGAATTAAAGCGTTAAGCTTGACACATTGAATGAATGAGAGAAGCTCTACTCATTGAATTAAGGCGACCAATATGTATGATTGAATGAATGCGTGCAGTTTGTTTCATTGAATGAATGCGTTTTGTTCGTGGCATTGAATGAATGGTAGGAGATCTCCTCTCTGAATAAGTCGTGCAGTGCATTTCATTGAATGAATGGATGCAGATTGATTCACGAGGTTTACGAGTTACGTTTGTTTTATTGAAATAACGAGTACAGTTTGACACATTAAATTAATGAGAGAAACTCTCCTCATTGAATTAAAACCCTCAGCTTGTGGCATTGAACGAATGAGGTTACCACTATTCATTGATTATCATGTGCAGTCAGTTTCAATTAATGAACGATTGCAGTAGGATTCACTAAATAAATGTGTTAAGTTAGTTTCATTGAAATAATGAATAACGTTTGATTCAATGAATCAATGAATGCAGTTTACTTGATCGAATTAAAGCAGCGATAAGCCTGACACATTGAATGAATGAGCGAAGCTCTAACTCATTGAATTAAGGTGTGCAGTTTGTGTCATTGAATTAATGCGTGAAGATTGTTTCATTGAACGAATGCGTTTTGGTCGTGGCATTGAATGAAAGATAGGATCTCTACTCTTTGAGAGGAGAATAAGTCGTGCAGTGCATTTCATTGAATAAATGGATACAGATTGATTCACGGGTTTTACGAAATACGTTTGTTTGATTGAATTATAGAGGTAAGCTTGACACATTAAATGAATGAGAGAAGCTCTACTCATTGAATTAAAACGCTAAGATTGTGGCGTTGAAACAATGAGATTACCACTTTGCATTGAGTTATCATGTGCAGTCTGTTTCATTAAATGAACGATTGCAGTTTGATTCACTAAATAATTGTGTTAAGTTTGTTTCTTTGAAATAACGAATCACGTTGATTCTTTGGATCAATGACTGAGGTTTGATTCAATGAACCAACGAATGAAGTTTGCTTGAGTGAATGAAAATGTAAAGCTTGACACATTGAATGAATGAGAGAAGCTCTACTCATTGAATTAAGGCGTGCGATATGTATGATTAAATGAATGCGTTCAAGTTGTTTCATTTAATGAATGCGTTTTGCTCGTGGCATTGAATGAATGGCAGTAGATCTACTCTTTGAATAAGTCGTG
>NW_025164098.1:0-1613 GCF_004010195.1 Chiloscyllium plagiosum
GTTTGGACATTTTCATGATGTCATCTTCCATGTCTTACGACATGATGGTAAACGCTCCTTCTGCTAATTAAACCAAACACAGAGAAAATCAGCTCATAATCTGTTCAAGTATGAGGGACAGAGAACTCCCCAAATTCCACTATTTAAAGAAGAAACATGACTTTTATTCTTTAACTGTAAAAGTGACGACTAAACGACTATTTACAGCCGCAGCTTCCTTTCTCTTAAAGGGTTTTATCTACCTCCCACTCTATAACAATATACTGATCCAATAAGAGCCCTGATTAAAATTAGAGCAACGTACTTTTCAAAACCAGACGGTGTCTGTCGTCTCCAGTGTTGGTCTTCTATTTGTAGATCTCCCTGGATCATCTTCAGTCTTCTGCTGCAAAGATGTTTCATATGAAAAAGGTACGTTTAATCGTGAATGTTGTGAATAGAAATCTGTCAATGGCAGTTGGTGCTCTATCTCTCTGGCTAACTGTCCAAAATGCCTGGTTTTTATACCCGAAACGTTAGCTCATCTAATTGGTTGGATGTTGTCAGAACAGTAAAATTCTAATTTGATTGCGTTTTATCATCTTGGGGCATAATTTAACTTGATTGGTTAAATTCCAACTGTTGTGAAAACAACGGAGGTATCTACGTTACAACCAAATGTTATACCTTTCAATTTTCCAGGTCATTCTGTGAATGCTAGTCAGTGACATGATAGGTGCTTGGAAGCTTTCAGCTTTCGCTGTCTCTTAAAGGTATAGTGCACACCTTCAACTTCATAACACATGCCCTTCTCCACAGGAAACACTGATGCAAAATACTCGTTTCGTATCTCCCCATCTCCTGTGGTTCCACATAGAGGCTGTCTTGCTGATTTTTGAGGGGCCCTATTTTCTCCCTAGTTACCCTTTTGACCTCAGCTGAGCCCCACAGAGTGCAGCCTGGTGAACAGGCCTTAGGCCTCAGGCCTGTGCTACCCCTCTGGAGGTTGTTCTTATCCAAGGCTTTCCTGGCCCCAGTCATTTTGAATCTTCACTTTGCAGCTTTCCCAACAAAAGTTTGTGAGCATAAAAGAGGAAAAAGAGGAGTTGAAAAGGCCGAGTGAAAGCACTTTGATGCAAAAGTACACAGCAGGATCCTCGGTTTAAAAGCACTCCTCCTTCCTCATCCCCATCTCCATCATCAATGCATTGCATAGCATCACTGCAACATCAAAATACCAACAAATCAGAAGACAGCAATTAAACACAGGCTGGAAACTTGAATAAACACACAGAAACACAATCTCACACACACACACAGTCACACACTCTCAATCGGACAGGCGAGAGAGAGAAAACAGGGTTTGAGAATAAATCTGACAATTTCTTGTCCACATTTATTCTCGGTGAGTGGTTTGTGGACTCCTCCACTGCATCTCTGACACATTGCAACATCTGTCAGTCTGCTCCCTAAGGAGGTCTCTGAATCATTGGTCCCATACTCGTGTCTAAGAGCTTGACTGAAGACACCCTGACACACACAGCGCTGGGAAGGGAGGGGGTATTTGCCAAGGATCTCTCGGGAACTTCCTGCTGGACATATGGTTCCCAGAATCAAATCTCTTTCGCTGTCCC
>NW_025164099.1:0-1613 GCF_004010195.1 Chiloscyllium plagiosum
CCAGCATGGCATGTAATGTTGTATTTTTCACACTCCAGCTTGGCTGTAATGTTGTGTTTTTCACTCCCCAGCATGTCTGTAATATTGTGTTTTTCACTCCCCAGCATGTCTGTAATATTGTGTTTTTAGCTCTCCAGCGTGGCTGTTATGGTTGTGGTTTTGCCTCCCCAGCATGGCTGTAATGCTGTGTTTTTCACTCCCCAGCGTGGCTGTCATGTTGTGATTTTGACTCCCCAGTATGGTTGTAATGTTGTGTTTTCACTCCCCAGCGTGGCTATCATGTTGTGTTTTTAGCTCCTCAGCGTGGCTGTAATGTTGCATTTTTAGCTCCCCAGCGTGGTTGCAATGTTGTGTTTTTCACTCCCCAGCGTGACTGTAATGTTGCATTTTTAGCTCCCCAGAGTGGTTGTAATGTTGTGTTTTTTGCTCCCCAGTATGGCTGTGATGTTGTGTTTTTCACACCCCAGCATGGCTGTAATGTTGGTTTTTCGCTCCCCAGGGTGGCTGTTGTGGTTGTGGTTTTGCCTCCCCAGCATATCTGTAATGCTGTGTTTTTCACTCCCCAGCGTGGCTATCATGTTGTGGTTTTGACTCCCCAGCATGGTTGTAATGTTGTGTTTTCACTCCCCAGCGTGGCTGTAATGTTGTGTTTTTAGCTCCTCAGCGTGGCTGTCATGTTGTGTTTTTCACACCCCAGCATGGCTGTAATGTTGGTTTTTCGCTCCCCAGGGTGGCTGTTGTGGTTGTGGTTTTGCCTCCCCAGCATGGCTGTAATGCTGTGTTTTTCACTCCCCAGCATGGCTGTCATGTTGTGGTTTTCACTCCCCAGCGTGGCTGTAATGTTCTGTTTTTAGCTCCTCAGTGTGGCTGTCATGTTGTGGTTTTGACTCCCCACTGTAGCTGTATTGTTGTGTTTTTCACTCCCCAGCATGGCTGTAATGTGTTTTTGACTCCTCAGCGTGGCTGTAATGTTGTGTTTTTGATACTCCACCGTGATTGTAATGTTGTATTTTTGACTCTCCAGCAAGGCTGTAATGTTGTGTGTTTCACTCCCCAGCTTGACTGTAATGTTGTGTTTTTCACTCCCCAGCTTGGCTGCAATATTGTGTTTTTCGCTCCTCAGCGTGGCTGTAATGTTGTGTTTTTGACTCTCCAGCGTGGCTGTAATGTTGTGTTTTTGATTCTCCACCGTGATTGTAATGTTGTGTTTTTGACTCTCCAGCATGGCTGTATGTTGTGTGTTTTACTCCCCAGCATGACTGTAATGTTGTGTTTTTCACACTCCAGCTTGGCTGCAATATTGTGTTTTTCGCTCCTCAGCGTGGCTGTAATGTTGTGTTTTTGATTCTCCTCCGTGATTGTGATGTTGTGTTTTTGACTCTCCAGCATGGCTGTATGTTGTGTGTTTCACTCCCCAGCTTGACTGTAATGTTGTATTTTTCACACCCCAGCTTGGCTGCAATATTGTGTTTTTAGCTCCTCAGCGTGACTGTAATATTGTGTTTTTGACTCCCCATCATGACTGTAATGTTGTGTTTTAGCTCCCCAGTGTGGTTGTAATGTTGTGTTTTTCACATCCGTGCTTAGCTGTAATTTTGTGTTTTTCACTCCCC
>NW_025164100.1:0-1613 GCF_004010195.1 Chiloscyllium plagiosum
ACTTTGTCACACGTTTCTTCTACTTTCTCTCGACTTTAATGGTACTCTTTCTTTTGAATCTTCCCACCAACGTGCATGACCTCATAATCCGGACATGTAACTGCATCTGACAAGTTTTTGACCACTCATCCAATCTATCTATATGCCACGATCTCATCATAACATGCTCTCCCACGCGTGTGTATTGTCAGCAAATTTGGACACATTTCACACTGCCCCTTTCTCCATGCTATTAACAGAGAGATAATTGAAGCCTTGAATATACTCAGTCTTGAAAGGCCTCTGCTGTACATATTTCTACATACTTGCTACCCTCTGAATGTGAGAACATCCTCCTAATTTATTTCTTATGTGGGTAACTCCTTCCCCTGAGATTGGAATCTCCGGTCCTTCACTATTCTGAATATAAAGTAGAACAGAACAAACTTTTAAAGTAAAACACAATCTCACTGCTGTTTCCAGTGCCAGTTCTGTGTTTTCTTTTTTAACCTCTGTTCGAACAAACTGCCCTGATGAGCACATTATTACTGAAAATGACACATCTGCTTCACAGGTGCTTCAGTGCCTGTGATTGGAGTGGAGCTGAAAGGTGCGATAAAAATGCATCTTTTTTCACTCGACCATTGCTATATTATTAATCTCTCTGCTCATGAAAATGGATCCTTTATATGCATTCAATCTCTCATCAATACCGAGCATGTTTCACTCTCAGTTGATTTTAAATGATTTCTCGTTGGATTAGTTATCTCTGGAACTCCAGAAAAACCGTCTCAACAACTCGATATGTTCTCAGGCCTGCTCATTGCTTGACATACAGGAATCTTGCTCCAAAGAAAACATTTCCACAGATGTGAATCTCTCCACAAAAGGAGGTTTATTTATCTCTCTACAAAAGGAGGTTTATTTATCTCTCTCCATGGTGCAAAGCAGAGGATTGTGAAAAGAATCTGGGAAAATGTTGCCAATTGTCAAATGGGAAACCTTTCAACAAGCAAAACAGAAATCCCAGCGTCGAGCTTTGTGAATCTTTAGATATTCCTTGGGGCGCTGATTCAGTGGAAAATGAGGGGTGAACTGGCCGGCTGAGCAGAGACAGTTTAGAAATCTTTCTGTTCTTTCGGAGGCCGGTATTTTGACTCTGATGCACTCCGGACTTGAACTGATCTGTGACATTGAGGGATTCTGTTCCTGCACGTCAGGAAGTCAAATCTCATCTCAGCTCCGGGGCAATTAGAAAATGCGGGAACAGATAGGACACTGAAAGGCTGGAAATGAGGCGTTCTCTGTAGGAGGATAACTGATTTCCGGTGTCATGCATGTGACTGTAAAGGGTGGGATCAGACTATTCCCATGTCTTCACCGTGAATTGCCCAGGATTTATTTCGGAAACGACATACTAATTAAAGATGATTGTCAATATGGGAGGAGCAGGCTGCAGCTTGCATTCGGGGATCATTGAAGCCATTGGCTCAACAGTCTCTGTGGCGATGTTCGTCAGTGCGTTCAGCTCTTCACTGACAGGTTGCTGTTCTCACACGACCCAGGAACAGAGCGACAGCTGTTCTCACACCATCTGTTGGTTTTTTTGTCCGCACAGTTCCGGGATTTTACCG